>NW_019727402.1:215451-343539 GCF_002891405.2 Cryptotermes secundus | reverse complement strand
CATTCTTTTATATTGTTCCACTGCACTTCAGCATTTCTGCTTTCACTTTCAATTGCACTGAGTTTCTCTTCTAGGGTCTCCTGCACGCTTTGTCTTTGAGCATATAACTTCTCCAAATCCCATCTAGGTCTGCGCATTAAATAAAATTTGTAATTTTTGGAGGTTTGGGGAGTGGGATACTGTAAATCAGTTTGGATTACCAAGGTTCTACTGTATGTTCAAAATGTCATCATTCAAGAAATACCTGCAAATATATATAACATCAGATATCAGAAGGCCCTTCATAGTTTCCCAGTGAATCATCACTGAATGTGAAACATCACTGGACACTTATTTGAGTATGTATTAATTTGTTCATATACATTTTTAGTCCTATACAGTTATTTCTATGTACAATTTTTATATGGTGATATGATTTTCACATTTGTACCCAAGGTTCTATGTAGAAAGTGTATTATTGTATTGCTTTGATTTAGTGATTTATAAAATAAAAAAAATATTGATATTAATTTTAAATTGTCCTTTACATTTATCAGGGTCTCCATGTTCTAGTTTTTAGAACCATAATTAATACAGGAGTAATTAAAAAGTAATACAGTCGTATACATAAATGCCAGTTCATGTCTGATGTTCACAAGGAAGATGTTTCGGTATCATTGTATATTGTGTCTGAACTGAGCTTTAATATATTTAGTAGTATGGAAGTAGATGTAAGTTTTAATGCATTCCTAAACACATTTATAGTCATTTTTGAATGATGCTTCCCCATGCAATTTGTGATGGATATGGGGCATAAAAATCGGTGGATAACTGGTGGAATAAAAGTGCCGTGTAGAAGTAAAAGATACCTCTACATTAAGTAGAGTAACTCATCATCTTAAAATAAGAGAATATTACTCCCGTTACTGTTCCATATTAAAAAGAGTCATCAGAAAAGCTAAAGAGATGAACTACTATAATGAAATGTTAACGAAATCCACAAAAAATCTAAAATGTCTTGGAAAATTATAAATAATGAAATTGGTTGTGTAGCTAAAAGAAAAGCGGCTCCAGCGGAGTTCAAAAACAGTAAAATCAAAATTTAAATTAATAAAGCAGCTGGGTTTTTTAATACTTATTTTATAGATTCAGTGGAGAAATTAATTAGTCAATATCCTAAAACTGAGGATGAGCGGTTATCAACAATAAGTAGTCTTACTGACAAATTTCCTGAAATAGTTAATATTCCAATTACATCGTCAGAAATTTCTGGTGTAATTTCATTACCAAAGAGTAAGGGTTCCTGCGGATATGATGGTATATCAAATTCATAAGACTGTGTAGTAATCAAATTACTAAACCACTTATGCATATTTTTAATCTATCCCTAACCACTGGAATTTATCCAGATTGGTTAAAATACCGTATTTACGCATGTATAGGCTGCATGCGTATATAGGCCGCAGCACAATTTTCAGACAAATTATAGAAAAAATAATTTTCTTGGAATATTATTTCAGGAGTAGAACACCCTGTATTACTAATTATGAATATAATTTTTTAAAATGAAGTGTGATTTCGAATATAAGCCGCACCCCAGTTTTCCACTTGAATTTTTTGCAAAAAATGTGCGGCCTATACATGCGTAAATATGGTATACTAATATTATACCATGCTTCAAGAAAGGCAGTATTATGGAAATATCTAAGTACCGGCCCATTTCCTTGTTGACAAGGTTTTCCAAAATATTCTAGAAATTAATATATAACAGAGTAATACAGCATTTAACAAACAATAATGTTATTGTAGATAATCAGTTTGGTTTAAGAAAGGGTGTGTCGACGCAAAAAAGCTATTTTACGGTTACTGATTATATTCATAAAGCATGAAACAATAAGGAGATGGTTGTGGGGATTTTTTGTGACCTCACTAAGGCATTTGACTGTGTCAATCACGAACTGCTTATCCAAAAATTGAAACACTATGGAATAAAGGATCTCTACTAAAAGTGCTTGAAACATACCTATATAACAGGAAGCAAAGAATCATTCTACAGACTCAAGACTCAACTACATATGTTTCTAAATGGAAAACTAGCAAACATGGAGTTCCACAGGGATCTGTACTGGGACCTTCGTTGTTCAATGTATATATTAACACATTCAGGACCGGAGGGACCAATTGGCCCTCTACGTTTCTATAGCATTGCGGACTGGGCGGGCCAATTGGCCCTTTTCTGACACGATACGTTGCAACATGCTATACATCGCTCTGGCACCACCTACATTGAACGCAACCGCCTGCAGATACGTGATAAGACTCTGGAATATTTAATTAGCCATCAGTAACTTGACCTCGATGTTTACTTAACCAACTGTAAAGGAAAATGCTTTGCCTTCTTCAAGCTGTGTGTATCAACCAGTAGGTAGTGGGGAGAATGGATCAGGGACAAATTCTCCTCCGAAGACCTAGCTGACCTGGCTTGTCTGTGAGATGCATATTAATGGTGATTCAGAGAGTGGCAGTGAAAGGGGAGAACAAAGAATTGTGGCCACAGACTGTAAAACTGACAGTAGCTCTGACGATAATGCAGGTAATAACATTGCGCGTAGTAACATTGCGGGGACAGCAAAAAATCTAAAAAAATCTAAACCCTGATTCGAAATTGAAATACAAAGCATTTCTGATGAATGTGGCAAAGGCTTGGGCTACAGGCCAGATGGTGGCGGCAGAACCAGAGTCAGACAGACTTAGTGCAGCCTAGCCCATCAAATCACAACCCACACAGGCTTCATGTGGGCACCCCTGGGCGACTCTCGGGTGATATGTGGAAACATACCCTCGTGAAAATTGTGAAGAGTGAACATTCCCCTTGTGAAGAGTGAACATTCCAAGGGGAAGCATCCTTCTAGGCAATGCCATGTTTGCGCAGTTCACAAAAGAGGACTACAAGTATGACTGTCTACATTTGCGTGTGTAATGCCACTTCACAAAGGGGAGTGTTTCCAGAAATATCACACACTTAAGCACTTCTAGCAGCATTGGTNAAAAAAAAAAAAAATCTAAACCCTGATTCAAAATTGAAATACAATGCATTTCTGATGAATGTGGCAAAGGCTTGGGCTACAGGCCAGATGGTGGCGGCAGAACCAGAGTCAGACAGACTTAGTGCAGCCTAGCCCATCAAATCACAACCCACACAGGCTTCATGTGGGCACCCCTGGGCGACTCTCGGGTGATATGTGGAAACATACCCTCGTGAAAATTGTGAAGAGTGAACATTCCAAGGGGAAGCATCCTTCTAGGCAATGCCATGTTTGCGCAGTTCACAAAAGAGGACTACAAGTATGACTGTCTACATTTGCGTGTGTAATGCCACTTCACAAAGGGGAGTGTTTCCAGAAATATCACACACTTAAGCACTTCTAGCAGCATTGGTAAGTGTTCTCCAAAAATTTTAGTTCATAAAATTAATTAGGAGATTTTATATTAATTTTTAAAGTGAACAGTGCACAAGTTAGGATAGTAGGTATAAAAATGCCGGTCCCCAGGGTGATTTAAATATTTAAATCACCGGTCTGCAAGGTGTTAATGATCTANAACCAGAGTCAGACAGACTTAGTGCAGCCTAGCCCATCAAATCACAACCCACACAGGCTTCATGTGGGCACCCCTGGGCGACTCTCGGGTGATATGTGGAAACATACCCTCGTGAAAATTGTGAAGAGTGAACATTCCAAGGGGAAGCATCCTTCTAGGCAATGCCATGTTTGCGCAGTTCACAAAAGAGGACTACAAGTATGACTGTCTACATTTGCGTGTGTAATGCCACTTCACAAAGGGGAGTGTTTCCAGAAATATCACACACTTAAGCACTTCTAGCAGCATTGGTAAGTGTTCTCCAAAAATTTTAGTTCATAAAATTAATTAGGAGATTTTATATTAATTTTTAAAGTGAACAGTGCACAAGTTAGGATAGTAGGTATAAAAATGCCGGTCCCCAGGGTGATTTAAATATTTAAATCACCGGTCTGCAAGGTGTTAATGATCTACCTAGAATTCTAAATGGGTTGGCACATATGGTTCTATATGCTGACGACACCACTTTTATTGTCTCTTCACAGGATATAAGTAGCCTTAATAACAAAATAAATTTAGTTATGAAACATGTATATAGATGGTTCCAAGCTAACCAATTAATACTAAATTAAAAAAAAACCCATGTAATGAAATTTATGACCCCTAAGGCCACGGACTATCCATTACATATTAAAATATAATGACCAAACACTTAAATTTTCTGTAAATATTGAGTTTTTAGGTGTGTGCCTGGACAATCATTTCGGCTGGGAAAAAATACCCTGATGAAGTGACAAATAAGTTGAGTGTTGCAACCTTTGTGCTTAGAAAACTACAGCCTATAGTAAGTAGGCAAGTGTTAAAAATGGCTTATTGTGCTTACTGTCAAGCTCAACTTAAATATGGTGTTATTTTCTGGGGCTCTTCTTCGTCATCAATGAAAAGAGTTTTTGTGGCTCATAAAAGAGCAATTAGAGCAATGTAAATGATGAAGCCTAGAAGTCCTTGTAGAGAGGCTTTCAGAGAACTTACAGTTCCCTGTTTGTTTATATATGCCATGGTCATGTTTGTAATCGAAAACAAAAATAATTATCTTACAAATAATAGTGTACATAAAATTAACACTAGAGTACAAAATAGATTACACATCACGTCAGCTAGAGTATCCGTTATACAAAAGGGAGTGTATTATACATTTATAACAATTTTTAATAATTTGCCACATAAATTATATATTTTAAAGGATAATGTTAATTTATTTAAACAAAAACTGAAAGACTTTCTTATCTTGAAAGCTTTCTATTCTATTGATGAATATATGGCAAATACCTAATTGTATTATATTCTATTGTATATATATGTTGTGTCTATTTGGACTTGGTTGCATATCGCAACTACTTTTAATTAATCTGACGAGCTCAATATTCGACCCAATATGGGCAATGGATCTGTGAAGCTATGTATGTATGTATGTATGTATGTATGTATGTATGCTTATGGGGTGGTGATTTAATGTGTTTTTCTTCCATGCTTTGCTTTCAGATTCATAATGATGAGTCCAGGTTTTGTTCCCAATGATGCTCTTTAACTCATTCATTGCACTGTTGTTCCCAAAGTTGTGTATGCCCCGATTAACATTTATGTTTAGCTGTAATCTGTTGTAGTACCTACCTGACACATAGCTAAAGAAAATTCCAGATTGTTTGAGATTAGGGACTGCACAGAACCAGTTCTAAAGCTTAAACTCCACTCAAATGGCTTCAGTAGTAATCCTACTGTTTTCCTGTGTTATATTGGCCACATCATGGCAGTGTGGAGTTTTTAACCTTTATTACCCTTGACTCCCACTATTGTAATGGTGCATGTGTGGGTCCAGCAGACCTGACATTGAACTGTTTACAAGCAGAAGTATCATCGTCAGTGTTTGCAGTCTGTTGTTTATCATGATTGGTGGTATTTGGCCATCAACACAACAATAAAAATAAACCAATCAAACTGCTCACATTCGTTTTATTTCATAGTTGCTACATGTTTCGGTCCACATTTGGAACCATCTTCAGGCAGCCTTATCAAATACATCTCTTGTTACTAAACTGTCTTAATATGGATCCATATTAGTGCTACTCATCACAATCATATAATATACATGCAACCATCATGAATTTTTCTACTTATAAGAATTTTCAAAATTTAAAATTCCAATGTATAATTATTTAAAATTCTCTTGTCGTTGAATGAAAAATTCTGCCCAAGAAGGCGAGTGGATTGAGGTAAATGAAATTTTCAAACTGTATAGGTACTGCTGTGGAACTTTCTCCTGTTAGTTATGAATGAAGTGCTATTACCTGAACTTTAAAAAAATTGATTAAGCACCTCTACGGTACATGAGATGAGGGTGGCAACATTATTCTTTGCTGTTTTGCGAAGACAGTATTCGGGGGTCCAAATACACATAAGTTAGTACCAGACACTGACCGAAGACTAATTCGATAGTAGTTAACCTTCTTATCGACTGAACTCTTGGCAGTGGCTGCAGTAATATTTTGAGCGAGGAGGATAAGATGGCAGCATAATGTATTTGAGCCGTCTCGGCGGTCACATTGCCCGCCAATAACAGTGGCAGAGAACGCAGAGAACGGCAGAGAAGACAGTGTCTTTCGGGTTGCTGCGTTGTCTATGTCGGGAGTTATATTCATATGTGAGTTGAGGGGGCCCTCTTTTAAATCCTGTTTTGACCCAAGATGGTGAGTTCATTTTAAATGAGGTTTTAGTACTGGGACTACTGATCATGTAGGGTACATATGAAAGTAGTTTTGGTTACATTTGAAGTCGGATTTCGATGATACTTGGCGATACAGCTTTTTTCGCCAACGTGTAGTGGAGAAAAAATGGCGGCTTGTTTTGTTGTAAATTATAGAAGCATTTGTAAATATACGTATGTTGTATTAATTGACAGGATTTGTACTGTTACTCTGTAATGAGAAGGGTGGTAGATTAAACGTCATTACTTGTAAATTGAAATCTAGACTTTAATTTTCTTTCGATGTGGATTCCATCGCATTTCCATGTTTTCAAGTTTTTTTTTTGCTGTAATATTTAAATTCTGATATATTACAGGGATTCGTAAAGGTCGTCAAGAATAAGCAATATTTCAAGCGCTTTCAAGTTAAGTTCAAAAGGCGTCGTGAGGGTAAAACTGACTACTATGCTCGTCTTCGACTCACCATTCAAGTCAAGAATAAGTATAACACACCCAAGTACCGACTTATAGTTCGATTTTCGAACAAGGATATCACTTGCCAGGTAAGGCAAAAGAAAAAGTCTAAGCAGTAGGTGATGTGACATGTTGGAACCCACCCCAACAACTTCTTTTGTATACAGACTTAACCTTGAGAGGAGGATACTGAATAAGATTTTATATGAAGTTGATAACACTGATGTTCCTCAGTAATTACTGCCGTCAGTTTTATCGCCCTCTTTTTTTTTAAGTTAACAATAATAGACTCTTCAATGTTCAAGGAACTCTTCCTTACTCAAAATGAAATTAATGAGTAATTAATGCTGTAATGTTTCATCTTCTCGAATCAGTTATGCCAGAATTTTATCACAACCTGACAATTTATACTTTTTCAACTTTGCAATAGCAGTTTCACTCTCAAAATTATTTGCCGGATAGTGATGAAAGTGTACAACCACCAGTCACAGTTGGCCTCACAAAGCATGCTGGTAGTGCTGGTGAATGATGCAGATGAATGATTATGCAGCAGTTAAACTTTGAAACACCAGTCTCCAAATTAGGTAATTAAGTGGATTGTTCTTCCTTATTATGACCTTGTGCTTAGGAAAACCTTATGTTTTATTTGTACCTTCAGTATTCCATCCACCATAAAGCCTGAGTCCCCTGTTGTGAATACTACAACACAGTCATTACCATGTGGAAGTCTTTCTGCCCTTGAATAAGATTGCACAAATCCATCTTATGAATGGATTTTGAATATCCCAGTGTCTCATCATGTGACCTTATTTCCATTTCATTAACATTTCACCTACAAATTATTAGTAGAGGCACCGGGTAGAAATACACCTGAAACATACATTGTCTTTTGTTTAGTTTCAAATAACTTTTAATCAAAGAGTAAGTGAAATGTTAATTTTTCAGGTCGCATATTCACGTATCGAGGGTGACATGATATTATGTGCAGCTTATAGCCATGAATTGCCTCGTTACGGAATTAAAGTTGGCCTTACGAACTATGCGGCAGCATACTGTACGGGTCTTTTATTGGCCCGAAGGGTAAGTTAGTTTTGAAATTGATTCTGCTGTTTGGGGGATAAGGGTGTGTGAAATTTTCTGTCCTCATTCAGGAATAGTTGAGAAATGTAGTTTGAGCATGTGACAAGATTTTATATTAACATCTAGCATTATGTTAATACTCTTGTTTGTTACTGTGCTGTGATGGTATTTGAATTAGTTGTGATAGTTTAACGGAGCTTTCTCTAATTGGGACATGTACATTTGCAAAACATTGACGTATCAGTTGCATTTAGAATGCTTCATGTTCAAAAGAATCTACTTCCTAACGTGATAAATTTTGGTAAAATTTAGTACAAGAGAGGTGTACAGAAGGCTGTTAAGTCACACTGGTTTTCCTGTAGTGTCTTTGAAGTAAATGTGTTATATTCAGTTTCACAACAGACCTTTAATTCAGTTGTAATGAAATTCAGTTTATGTAACCAGTACTCTTATCAATGAAGCAGATTATCAGCATTCAGTGGTGAAAGTACTCATACCATTGCAATAGAGATACTTTTGTCTTCTTTTGTGATGAACACTTCATAAAATTAATAGAGGAGATCAGCCTTCAAAATTAAGACTGCCTTGTAAGTTTTGAAGTCAGTCTGTTCACTACTGCACCAGTGGAAGAAGCCTTAGTTCATAAGAAATACTCACTGTGGACCCTTCTTTACATGCTGAAGACATAAGGGAACTACTGGACATCTGTTTAACAACTGTGTACTTCCAGTTTGAGAGTGAACTCTATCGGCAAAAACAGTATGGCAGTGGCACACTCGTTCCCCAGTGGTCAGTAATATAGTTATGGAACACTTTGAGGAAACAGCATTGGACACTGCAGACCACAAACCCAGTAAATGGCTCAGATATGCGGACTACTCTGTTGTGGTTTGGCCATACAGACGAACAAGATTGCGGTAGTTTCTTCACCACAGATGTGTTAGAAGACCTACAGTCAAATCCACAATGAAATTTATTTTACAGGTTGAAATGATGATCCTTTTCTTTTATAACAGAAGAGAATTACTGTTGACTTTAAAACGAGCTTTTTAATACTGAACAACCTGTGACAGTGGAGGATGATGAATGTATTGCATAATATTAATCAGGTAGTTCCTTAAGGTTGTTGTTTCTTTGCTGCAGCTGTTAAAGAAGCTTGGCTTAGACCAGTTGTATATAGGCTGCACTGAAGTAACAGGAGAGGAGTATAATGTTGAAGCTGTGGAAGATGGTCCTGGTGCATTCCGATGCTATCTTGATGTTGGTCTAATGCGCACTACTACAGGTGCACGTGTTTTTGGTGCTATGAAAGGAGCTGTTGATGGTGGTCTGAATATACCTCACAGGTAAAAGTGTTATGATCATTTTTTACAGTGGCATAAAAGGAGGAACCTCATAATTGATTTATACTCTTCAAGTAATGTTATTGATTAAATCATGGAGTTTCAGAAGGAATAGGATATTTACTGTGGATGCAAATACAAGAAATGCATACAAAATTGTAATCAGAACCTCAAGGGAAGAGAGAAGGACTGGGTAACAATAGCGTTCAGTTTTGTGAGACCCTCAGATCCAGTGGGGAATTTCATGGTCAGGCATAACCCTCAACTTTCAGGAAGGATCATGAACTTGGTATTCATTAATTATTCAAAGAGAAAAAAAAATACAGTATATTTACTGGTCAATTGTGACCCAGTCTGAACCACAGAAATAAAATTTGCAATGTGTAGTCATGCTATTTTAGAAGTTTCTGTTTTGTATGATTTAATTTTTATTTATATTGGTTATTCAGTTTTCAGAATTTTAATTTTTTGAGTTCAGATACAGTGTCCCAAAACATCAATCCCTTGTATCTGATGTAATTAATTGCATTGGCCTGCTAATCTTGGGATATAGGGAAGTTAAAAGGAAAATCATTAACTGACGATTTCTTCAAACTGTAGTGGAATTATTTCATTTTATAGTTATGTAAGAATAATGGGAGTGCTTTCGTTTTGTTTCTGCTTTTTCACTATATTTCTGCAGGTCACAGATTTCTAGTTTTGTCTGGTACATACATTGTTGCAAAACTGAAACATTATTTAGGGAAGTAAACATATAGACCTGTTTAAAAGTTGGATTGATTAGTAGTTTTATATACAATATACCAAAATCAGAACTGGCATCTTAAAATATATTGCATATAAAGCTGAAAAACATGGCTTGATGGACCTATCAATTCCTCTTATCTCAGCATTTTTTAAATGATATCTGTATACATACAGTGAACGGAAAACTTCACTGACAAGCGGCAGTCGCTCAGTGGGTATAGTTTGGTTGCAGACTGCAGGCCATGGAATTTTTTTTTTTCAGTGTGTGGAAAGCACCAGGATCATGAAACAGTTGATCTTGCAATTTTAAGTGAACTTGTTTTCTGTGCTCCCAAGTAGTGCACTCTGTTACGTGAATGGTATGGCCTAGGTTCTTTGTAGTTGGTTCTATAGAGCAGGTTTTCTTACAGTGTGGACTTAGGTCGAAGAGTTGGATACTTCTCCTACCAAATTAGCCTTAACAGTAACATGTCTGCACTGTTTAAAAAACTTGCTGTCTGTATAAATGTTGGAATTCCCAAATTGTGGAGACCAAGATGCAAGATCTTNTCTTATATTTTTTCTTCTACCCTGAAGATGGAGGCGATATGTTCCTCCGAAACGTCGGTTAACACCACATATACACGGTGCCAAATCCCAGAAGACTGCTTTCTTCATAGTCACCGCCGTGAAAGCCTCAAATCTTACATCTTATCTCCTGTTTTCTTTTCCACATATGTGCAAAAGTATCCGATGTATTTTTGTACAGATTGTTGTGTAGTTCATACCATGCTACTGAATCCATTAGATGTTATTTCGTGTTCTGTCCAGATTAGGCTTTGCTGGTAGGTTTTTCCTTTCCTTTCGAGACACCTCCCAATTCATCTTCTCTCAATTTATGTGGTATCATTGGCACTTGAAGTCTTCCTGTGTCATTGTGGTAATAGGAACCATCATGATGAATTGATGACGAGACTGAGCCCCTGTTATGAAATCAGCTGTTCCACTCAACAAGTTTTTTGTTTTGTGGTGTCTGCTTTTGAAGTAGCAGGGTGTCTTTGATGTTTGGCATACTGATTGGTTCTGTCTCCTGTAGAGATCATGTTGGTGAATTATTATATTAAACTCATACATTTATCTTGTTTAAAATTGTCTGTGTGTCAGGTTTGTAGCGAATTCGTTTTTAAAGTTAACATTAATTAATTATTTTGTGAATAACTAATTTTAAACTGCTCATTCAGATTTACACATGAAACCTATTCATAAGAGGATATATTTATATAGTTAGAACTATCTCATTATCATAGTTAACTAATTAATTTTAAAGGCTGAAGAATATAGTGAATATATTACATTTGTGATAAGTCTTAAAAAGGAGTGTCAGTTTGTTTTAAATTGATTCCAGCTAAATTAATTGTGATACTGCATCATGAAATGTTGATTCCATCCATTTGAAGTGCAATGCTGGCCGTGAAGTACAACTTAAATATAAAAATTTGAGACTTTATTACTCAGAAATCTGTAACTTAATCTTCCTTTATTTTAAGACCAGTTTTCTGGCTATTTCTTTTTTGTCTGTTTAATTTTCAGTAAACATTTTCTACTTGTGATTTAGATATCATTTATATTAATACATAACATTTTCAGCTATGTTTTGCTGTGACAGAACGATAAAGTAAATTAAATTGGGACACATTATTGTGATAAATTATGTGATTATTGCTCATTTCATTATTCTGGTTACTAAAATTTTCACTTGCAGATTATGATAGGTGGATGAAGCAGCAGTGTCCTTAACTGTATATATTTTCATATGTTTTTGTAGAAACTTAGATGCAGTCTTATGTTTCAGCACAAAACGCTTTCCTGGTTATGATGCTGAAAGTAAGGAATTTAATGCTGAAGTGCACAGAAAACACATATTTGGCCAACATGTTGCTGAGTACATGCGTCAGCTAGCTGAAAATGATGAAGAAGCTTACAAACGGCAGTTTTCTAAGTACATTAAACTCGGCATAGAGGCAGACAGTGTGAGTATAAGACCTTGATGTATATTATTATTAGCAAGGCCTGTGTGTTTTTGGAAGATGTACTGAATATTATGTACCCTTCAGAATTTGCTTTTCCAAGTTTCCATCTATGTATGTACAATATTATGTCCCTTCTTGTAAAGTTTTCCTTGTTGCTTGAATGGAAAGAAAGACTAGACTAGGGATGAATCTGTTAAATGTAGGGATTGTTGAGCTGGAGTGAGAGTGTTACATGATAAAGGAGGGGGGGGGGAAGTTTAGGAACTGTTTGAATGCAGCATAAAGGTTTCAGTCATCATTGCAAGGCTAGATTTGTCAACATAGAGAAATGATTAATGTACTTGAAATTTATTAATGTAATTAGTGTTTCTGCATGTATATATTTAAGAATTAATAGTGAAACAAAGTCTTAAATTGTGGTCTTCTGGGTTATGCTATTATATAATCTTGTTGGTAGCCACCTAAGAGACTCCATGAAACAGAGTCCTTGAGAAGCTAATAGTCATTGAACTACCCAATTCCCTGCTTCTTGCAGAATACAAAGATACTTTACCATGTTCACAGGACTTTATCATTAGCCACGTAAATCCAGTTGACTCTCTCCCACTGCATTTCTTTTGAGGTCCATTTTAATATCTTCTTATATATGTGTATGCCTAGGTCTTCCAGGAGATCTGTTACCTTCAGGTTCTGTGACTGACATTTTTTATACATTTCTGAAATCTCCCATGTGTTCTGCGTGCCCCATCAATCTTATCCTCCCTGATTTAGGTGACTAGTACAGATTGTGAGGCCCCTCAGTACACAGTTTCTACCAACCTATTATTTACTCCCCCTTGGGTACAAATACGGCTACAATAGTAAGGGATTTTTTTTCCTTGGGGTGGGGTAAGATTGAGTCCACTTCATCCCTCGACCACTATTTGGCCTGTTGTACTAGCCCAAGATGATTGTGGAGCAGTCAGTGGAATGAGAATTGGCAGGGGAAACCGAAGTACTTGGAGAAAACCTGCTCCAGTGCCACTTCATCCACCACAAATCCCACATGACTTGACCTGGGCTTTAACCTGGTCTGCCGTGGTGGGAAGTAAGCTTCTAACTGCCTGAGCTATGGCATGGCCTCCACTGCAGTAGTATCTTCTTCCCTTACTGAGAGAGACCAAGTTCCACTTTCAAAGTGGACTACAGGTAAAATTACAGTTACAGTTATATTTTAATCTGTGTTTTTGGGTTCTGAGCTGAGTGGTAGCAAGCATTCCAAAATTTAAGGGGCCTTTAATTTGTTTGATACTGTTCTGATCATGAGACGTGGACGTGTACTTCATTTTGCGTTTGCTTGCTTCCAGACCAGCCCCCTTATTATCGACTGATAGAGCTTCTATGTTATTATTTTTGGCATGTAGTGTTCTCAGTCAGTTAATTAGCATCATTATAAACCAGAACTTGTGTCCTACTGGGTTTTATTCCATCTGGGTTTCTGCAGGCTGTTTAATGGCATATTCTAAAGCAAGTTGAAAGCAGTAGGAATAAAGCATCTGTATTTCAGGTCATTCTGAATAGAACATGTGGAAAAATGTTCACTTATGCTGAATTCTAATTAACCTAACTAGTTCATGGGTATGCTGAATTCAGTGATAATTTTGGGCAGTACTTCCATCTTACTGAACCAGGCTTTATTTTCTTTTTTAATGTGTAAAATTCAGAAGCATTCCCATGAAATATTACTGAAAAATATTACAGTATGAAATTCAGAAAGGAATGGGTCATAATGTTTTTTGAGTATGAAATTTAAGACATCCTTTCACATTGATATTATTATCATGAAAGTGAAGTGCCATTTCTTGGCATTCCAGAGATAAAGCCCATATAAGGAGGAAAAACTGATTATTCAGGCTGACTGAAAATTTCAAATAAAAAGAATTTTAGGAGTCTGAACAGTTTGTGTAACCTTAGAATGGATTTAAAGGGCCTAAACCTTGCAAGGAAGAAGGAATTTAGAATTTGTTAATGTGCACTTTCATTATGTCATGATCTAGCCCAGTGTTTTAGGCTATAAATGAAGGTATGAACACCGTGTGACCCCACATTTTTGTGTTAGCATTTTCTGACAGACTTCTGTTTTGGCATTTTTGATAGGGATGTTATGGGACTGAATAATGTCATGTATTTTACAGATTGAAGGTATATATAAAAAAGCACATGAAGCCATTCGGGCCGACCCAGCTCGAATTAAGAAGCAGAAAGAAACACCACCTGTTGTTAAGAGATGGAACAGGGCCAAAATGAGTTTGTCTGAACGTAAGAACAGAATTGCCCAGAAGAAGGCATCTTGGAAGAAGAAGTTGGAAGCTGGAGAAGTTGATGCATAAAGGTTTTTTGAAGGTTGATAAATGATGAAGTTACTGAAATTGAGAATATAAAGAAAATAATGTAATAGACAGTCTTTTACTATATACCTGTTTTCATCCTCATAGAAATTTCCTCATTATAATGTATACTTAAGTCTCAAGTTCTTGTGCAAACAAGAATGTGGCAAGGTATGTATGTATGTATGTATATAAAATTAAGGAGTGAAAGTACTTGCACAGAGGGGCAAAGGACTACTTCAGGTAGCATACATAATGTTTCACACTAAATTTTACTGGAATTGCTGTTTACCACATACATATTTTGGTTTAAATATGTTCCTTATTAAAAGTTAACCCCCCCCCTCAAGTTTAAAAACAAAGGATAATATGCTGCTTGGTCGGGGGCAGTGAAACAACGCTGAAATGATAGCAGGGGAAAACTGAAGAAACTTGGAGATCCTGGTCATGACCACTTTGTTAGACTGCATAGTTCAGGAAGTCACTTGGGATTGAACCAGATGCTCCATTGAAAAGTGGATGTGTAACTGCCAGAACTTTGTGGCATGGCCAAGTTTTCTATTCTAACATAAGATGTCTTCTTGGAGAAGTTTAAAAAATGTGGAGGGAACATTTCCCCTAGAAATTTTTTAACTTCATATTTCTTGTCTTGCTGTTTTTACTTTGGATATGTTTAACCCTTTCAAGCTTGAAATTTATCTAAATACTATTAAAAAATTCAGTTCCTACCTCGCAAAAGCATTGCATCTCCATCAGAAAGACCAAGCACTGAATTTTGTTAGGGAAATGACTGCTGTAAGTATCAGAATACTGTAACTGCCTGTTAACCACATTAAGTAGGAGACTTGAGGCCAAAGGAACTGGTAAACATATTTCATATACAGCTGGAGTGCCATGAACAAGAGGACATCTGTTATATGAAAAGGTATAAAAGGTCTCTAAATGTTTCCAACTAACTCTGACAGAAACAGCTTCTAAAAGAAGTTCAAGTAATACAACCACTGTAAACTCCGTGGGCTGTAGTCCCTAAGTGAGCTATACTGACCGAGTGACTGCCACTTGGTGAAGTTAGTGCCAACTTTAGCAGATAGAGGGTGTCATAACCACTGTAAACATTCCTTATAGTGTCAGTTTTAAGTTATTCAAAATCTGATTATAACTATAGATTATGAGTTCTAAAGTCTGAACACGAGACAATTTTCTATGGACAGATTCTAATGTCTTGGAGTCAGCTTTAGTAAGAGAATTCTAAACAGAAGCATATATAAAGTTTTGTTGGTGTAAAGCGACAGAAAATCTAATGAAGGAAAGGAGAACATAATCATATTAGGCCTAATAACCTTATAGCATGAGAAAGTAACTATTAACATGCTGCTGAAAGTATAGCTGAGAGAGAAGAAATATGTTATATTCATATATGCAGAATTCCAGGTTATAAAGGATAATTTTAAGTTAGCACATTAGATTTTCTGGATGAAGAGAGAAATCTGTTTTATGGGCCTTAACCTTCATATGGTTAGTGATATCTTGACTGCAAAAGAATGCAGTCATTAGTACAGGTAATAAAACAAAAAGAAAATTGTGTCATTAAAAAGAATACAGGAATGTATGATCTTGTTACATAAATTATTAATGTGATACATAGTGTATATTATACAACAAAAGTCCCAAAGCAGAAAATTGAGGCACACCAGATAATGCATTGAAGGGCATCAAAGGAAATCCAGAAAATTAATATAACATGGATGTACTAATTATGTCACTACAGAACCAGTAACCTACTACTAAGCTTCTCTAAAAGCAAGGAATACAAAGAATGGAACAATTGCATTTTTCCCCCCATACAGCAGGAATTATCTGTGGAAAACTAAGATCAACAAAAGTTAAAAGTGCTTTAGATTTTTTATTTTTGGTACATAGAGTCTTAACTATTTACAACAGGTGCTTTAAGCTTGCTTATGTCACTTTCAAGTAGCGTAGCTGACTTCTGTCTCTTGTCTGCTTCTGACTCTCTGAGTAATCTATTACTTTCAGCCATATTGTCCAATAAAAACTGAAGTGTCCAATGTTTTCGTAGTAGTGCATGTTCCAGTGTAAAGCAGTCATAGCGGATGCACTGCAAGCCTGTACAGGTGGCAACACTGTGCAGCTGAATCCCTGTATCATGTATCAATGTCCTCAGGTACATCTCATGTTCATTGATACACTGTACCTCTGAAAGAAATGTAAAAAGATACTTTAGGGAAGGCAATATTTGAAAACAACGTTGGGAAATTGCACTTTGTAACACAAACCTGATATACAGTCAATTTGTGGTAATAGGGGGAAGGAGTGGCGATAATCAAGCAAAATGGGTAATCCAAAAATCTAGGAACATCCACTATCCATGCTGCATTCAACCCTGAAAATTGCCTAATTACTGATTTGCTGCTATATCTTTCCAGCAGAAGGAAGTAAGTAAAACTGAATGCTACTATACTGGCACAAGAGCAATAAAAGAAGGCTGCAGTGGGAAATCACTAAAACAGAAGTTAATATGCCCGTTGTTTCTGTTTCGGTGATGCCTTACAGCAATTTCCATTATTCCTTTATCTCATTAAGCTATAACTAAGGGGTTCCAGAAATTCCACGGATAATTCAATTAAATTCTTTATTATTAATGTGCTGAGTCAACAGCCGCAAGGCCAATTACAGACACAGCACAGTGCAGATGAATGAATTACATTATACACAAACTTATTAAAAGTCAAATACAAATTACAGGTAAGTACTTGGAAGAAATAATAATGAATAAAAGTAAAAGTAAACAAACAAATAACTGATAATTATAACAGTAATAATAATTTCATTATCATTAAACTAAGTGTTATTACGAATTGAGGAATGAAACATAAATATTTTATTAAGAAATGAATAGTATAGGTTTTCAGAGGATAATAATAATATACGTAATTCATTTTGTTTTACTGGACATGCAAATAATAAAAATACTAACAGTTACACTATATGTGCACATGAATAATCGAGGGTCTACTGTATTTCATGTTCAACATGAATTAAGAAACCACTATGCATGTTGGGAATTTCTGGAGATACTCAACAAAGGTATATCAGAAATAAGGTTATTTTGACAATATACATTCACGGAATTTAATAGTACCTAAAAAATGCCATATTTACAATAGTGTGGAAAACATATTTACCTATTGTAAAATCCGGTGGCTGAAAGTGAACACACTTTATACCATACAGTAAAGGAATTTTACTGTTTTCTGGTTTGATCAGACCTTGCACTGCTAACTCGTATGCAGCCTGGCTCTGTATGTCGACACCACACTGGCTGAATAACATAATAAGAAACTCAACTGGCTTCTCATTTGATGGAACAGATGTTATCTATGATCCATGAAACTGATTCATATTTGATGAACTACCTGGGTCAAGGAGGTTTTCATGGTAGTGATTGTTCACAATGTCGATGTGAGGGTGGATTCCTGTGTTTCAGAGAAACATGCTTCAGTCTTCAGGACCAAAATTTGTAGGGTAGCAGCTCAGTTATATAGGTGGACTGCAAAGAAGGTGGTCAATAAGAGCCACAGAAAGAAGTGAAGAAATGGAGTACAGTCCCTGAAGAGAGTTGGTTTTCTACATAACATTCCTATTGGTCTGAATTGGACTATATTTCCAAACACTCTCCCATCTTCCTTGCAGCATGACCACAACTATGCCAATTCCTCTCCCTACAGACTATAGCCCTGATGATGAAGGCAACATGTTCTCACTGAAATGTCACAGTCCACTAAGACTACTGAGCGTTACACAGGTCACAACCTTAACAAAACATCAAATGTGTCCAACACATATAATATGCTGATTTCGTTACTTTTAATTCCTAGCTTGCTTGGGTCAGTAGCTGATAGTGACATTTATTCAAAAAAGTTTCATAATATGTGAACCTTACATGAAATTAGTACACTCTGATGGTCTGCAAGCTTTATAATTGACTTAGATGGAATATTATCTTTCAGGATCTATGAATCAGCACTAAAGATTCATAATAAACACTATGTATGTATGTATTATGAGAGCGGGTGGGTTTCCCATGCACTTAGACCAGTTATTGGTCCATTGTGCGTCCCCCTTTAATTTCTACTGTCGCCATACCCTACCGGTAACGGTGCGTGCCATCAGCCCCCATAGAGCCAACAAGGTCGGCCCCCAGTACCTTGATGCTTCCTCCATCCACCAGAGGCATTGGAGACTACTTGGGCAGGAAAGGGCCTGTAATTTAGCTCACAGGTCTCCTAGAGACATGAGGTTCTTTTACGTGCCGTAAATCTACAACATGGGACACACGGCTTAAAGTCCCTCCTGGAGGACTTGTTCCCTGAATTTTTCCGCCCTTAAAAATTCCACGACCTCCGCCGGGTTTGAACCCGCGTACCTTGAGTCACGAGGTGGGAACGTTACCCCTAGACTACGGAGGCCACTTAATAAACACTAAGTGGTCAGCACACAATTCATATGTATAAAGAAATTACTATAATTAGCAACTATTTTGAGAGCAGTCCAGTCATTTCTTTCTACTTTTTTACTTTATTTTAATGAACAAAATCAAGATTTGTAGTGTTCCAACCATCTTCTACCCTGAAGATGAACCATGAGTTTCCTCTGAAGTATTGGCAATGATATACCAGTATCATATCTTATGAGACAGTAATCATCAAGACTTATACTTACTGAAACATTTGTTTTTGATGTGCAGCTTGTATGGAAGCAAGTACAGCATCTAATTTTGATCTATTCACATGCCAGAATGTTGCTTTCTCTACTACTTTGCCATCACTGAAATACGTATCTGTTGCCTGTCCCAGCAAACCCTTGAGTCGAAAGACTCGAGTGGGACGTTGCATATGTAACTTCTTAACAGTTCTATTACCATCACTGAGACCCAAGACTGAAATGAAAATTTGATATGCTATTAATGCAATGAAGCAACTGGGCATTCAGAACATACTTTAAGTATTGTCATGAGCTTCAAAAACTGTATAACAATGTAACATAAAGTGATAACATACCAAACACTCCAGAAATATTTCTGCCAAGGGGGGCACCCCACGTACAACGGAGATCTTCTGGTTGATATTTTGGACCAACAACAAGTGGATGATCCGCAAAACTGGGTGCAACATGTACACTTAATGATGTTGACGGATTACCTTCAATAAAAACATGCCTTGTTGGCGGCCGACTTTCTAATTCGCAAAGGTCTGTGAATGAAAGTTTTAAAATGATTACTGGATTGGGAAAGACTATACCGGTTCGAAGGACTCTGAACAATCTGCAACAATTAGGTTAGACTAAGCTCACCTCTACAAATATTGCCAAGTAATATACTCCGCACGCTAGCAGCAGTAATTCCAGCTGGTTTATAGATGCAGATCACACCTTTTAATAGGTTCCATACTGTAGGTGCGTCAGATACAGACAACATTTTAAATATTTCTCAATATCTCCGCCATTACCCCTATTCAATTAAATTTTCATCATCGCAACGATCGCTACTTGTCTACAGTTACCTGCGACTATAACACCTACGTTCTCTGGTCAAATTATTCAGTGTGGCCACATTCTGGATTGAGTAACATCAACTTGTGATTCTCAGATTTAGACTCGGGAAATAAAAAGTGGAAACTCAATTGCAACCAGTTTACATATATAAATTACGTTTAACATATTGATCGGTTTCAACAAGTTACTTTCATTCAAATGGCTCAAAAGGTTTATAGGATTATAACGGAAGAAGTTTGATTTTTATAGTGGAGGCAAGAGGTTTGTCACATTGTGAAAAATTATATTTAGGTGCTGCACGCCCTGCAGGCCGTGGCACAGATCACCGAAGGCAGTGACAGGAGTCGATAGAATCAATTCTTTTTAATGCGGACTGCTTTGGAGGCAAGGCGTGTATTTGGAGGTAATGTTTATTATTTAGATTTATGAGTAGTTAGTAGTGTTCTGCATATATGAATATGAAGCATTATATATGTTACGACAGTACTATTTGTTGATGCGGTTAATGTTGGTCTCGTCGCACATGGCACTCGTAGTCGCTCTTAGCTGTGTTGAGCTTGTTGACAGTGTCACCACCAGATTACAGTACTGAACTCTGGACCGATTCTTAGTTGTAAAAACGTGGAGTAGATGGCACTGATGGCATCTTTTGATGTTCCTCGACAATGAAAAGTAGAAGAGCGGAATTTGATTTCGTGTGTTCTTGAATTTTGCCGACGTTTCGGAGGAACGTACTGCCCCTGTCTTCAGAGTGGAAATGTAAGCTGAACAAGCGAACATGAGAGTGGCAAGGAGAAGCATCAGTAAATACTTACGAGATTATGTGGCGTCACATACCAGAAGATAGTGTTCTTCATAGTCATATCCATGCGAACCCCAGATCTCAAATAAAAGTAGCCCATAGGACCTTAGATAGATCAGTCATATGTAGTTAATTAGTATAGTGATTAGGCCTTGGTGATGGACAACCAAGGAGTCTGGGTTCGATTATCAGCAGTGGAAAGAGTTTTTATGCTCCCCACAATGTCCAGACCAGATCTTTGGGCCCACTCACCGTCTTATCCAATGAGTACCGGTGGTGAAGAGGTGGGGCAAAAACCATTTTTTGCTGAGGTTAAGAATGCATATCTCCACACCCCCATAAGTAAAGTAAAGTAAAGTTATCCCCTGTAACATGCCGTGGAGGCCCATAGGGTTGTAAGATGTTGAGGTTCCCACATTTTCTAGACAATCGGCTGATAGATTGCGGTAATGTTGTCAGTCCTATGCACTGGCCGCCTTTTACCCTCAAGAATATTCCTGGTACTAATTTCTGTTGGAGGCTGAGTCGACCCCAGGGTCATAGTGTGGCTGGAAGGATTGTCCACACCCCCATAAGTCTTCCTATTGTGGTGTGTAGTTAGGAACAAGAACAACCTTAACTTTGCCTTTACATTTACTTTTAAAAGATGGTTGTAGTATATAGTGCATACAATTTTCTTTTTCTTTTGGGAACTTGTTTCCATAAGAGAACATAGAACATGCAACATATCTTTTGTGAATTGTGTTCATGAATTACATTGCACTACCTTCTGTTGGCAGTTTTACCACCAGAATCCATGTATTATATGTAGTCATTTAATTGATGCATGAGAAGAATGAGGGTATTTAGTCACAATAAATAATTCACTTTTTTTTGTCAGACATTTAGTTTCATGCAAAGCCAGATTGAGGAGGGTGCAGTGATGCAGTTGCCCCAGACCTCAGGATTTAGGGGGACCCTGTCTGAACACAGTTACTGTAAAAGGTGTAAAGGCAACTATTATAACTCATAACTCATTCATATTCATGTTCAGCCTGTGGCTGCAGTAACAATTGAAAGATGGTGTGAAAAATAAATATATATTTTTGTATATATGTTGCCTGAATCTGATACTGTGTGTTGGGTCTCTTATCTTTGAGTGAATGTCTGCTGCCCTTATAATGATGTGCCGTTCCCATGCTTCAGTTTGAAATTATGTGGTAGCAAGAAACATCTTTTGTTGTACTGTCTTGAGGACTGAATTGGAAAGCATTTCAGTTAAATTAAGTAAGAAATTGTACCATCAGAACATCAATTGAAAATAAGTCTACAAATGTAACGTTTACCATGAAACGCATAAAATTCAACACTGGCTGAAAAAGTGGCGTATGAAGGCAAATGAAAATAAGTCTACAAATGTAACGTTTACTATGAAACGCGCTACCTGTCCTCCAGTAACGTTAAATCACTCTCAGATGCCACCAGCAGAAGACGCCAAATACCTTGGTATACACCTGGATAAACGATTGACATGGCAAAAACACATTCACACCAAAAGAAAACAACTCGGAATAAAATTCCGACAGATGTATTGGATGCTGGGAAGACAGTCGGAGTTATCGACAGAAAATAAGATCTTACTGTATAAAACCATGCTCAAACCGATATGGACGTATGGGATACCATTGCGGGGATCAGCCAGTAACTCAAACATAGAAATTCTCCAACGATTTCAAAGCAAAGTATTACGAATAATAGTTAANNNNAATAGTGAATACACCGTGGTCTGTGCCGAACACGGTACTACACAAGGACCTAGATGTACCAACAGTATGAGAGGAAATAAAAAAAAACAGCAAAAAGTATAAAATCAGACTCCAGGCCCATCCGAACGACTTGGCACAAAAATTACTCGATGATGTAGGGGAAATCAGGAGGCTAAACAGATTTAAACCATCAGATTTGCCCACCAGATTCGGATAATACAACACTTAACTGCATATTACTAAGCAGTTAAAATAAGTATTGAGCATGTTCATTGGAATATGCTCACCACGTCAAGTACCCTCTTTCCTTTTGCTATATGTAAATTAACCACAAAATGTACTTATTATCCACACTTAATGGATAGATTGTATAATTATTGGAATTAAATAAAAAAAAAGAACATCAATAATATTTTATCGTAAGTTGAAATAATATTCTACATGGGACATTATGAATTACATAATTTTCACGTCAAATGTCATTTTGAAATTTGTTAACTATTTATGTAATTACCTTTAATGTGCTAACATTGAAATGTGGAAATTAAGACATGTCTTACAATGTGAATAACATTTGCTTGGAAACTGGAATAGCTCAATATAGTGACTGGCTATGGGCCTGATGACTGGGGTTCGATTCCCAGGATGTGCAGGAATTTCTCTCTTTGTCACTGTGTATAGACATGCTCTGGATTCCACACCGCTTCTTATCCCAAGGTTGCTGAAGAAAAGTAGATGGCATGTAAAGCTAACCACTTACCTCATACTAAAGTGGAGGTTAAGAATTCCTGGCCCCACTTTCCCATATGTCATAATGGTCTGCTTCTTAAGCACATGAACAGTTCTTATAACTTACCGCACATGTCTGCATGTCGTAGTGAATATGGGTAGCTATCGAAACATTTCAGATTAATAACTGTTCATCAAATATCATTTGGGTTGATAAATCTAGAAGGACCATGTATGGATGAAACAAGTAATGCATGCAACATTTTACATGGAACTAAAGTGATACTGGTTTGTTGTTTTCAAACAGGATTTTCTTATATGTTTCAGTAAGGGTGTTATATATCATATTTGTTCTATATCTGAGGCAGATGCCTCTATGGATTTTTTGGAACTATAAATAAATGAATGAATGAATTTAACCAAAATACAACAAAGAATTCAAGGCTGAAAAGTGACAGGCATTACATTTTCTTTCACTAGAGCTATTACTAGTAATACAAACTTATGATTAAATTTAAGATCATTTATTTTTTTCAGGGAGAAAATAATAGATCACAACATTTGTACACCTGGTCAATTTTCCATTGATTATCTTCCTAACATAAACATAATCGCTGTGACTTCAGGACAAATTTCTGCATAGAGCTACGAAAGAAAACCTTTCTGATATAATATAATATGAACAGTTTTGTTCAGTTTTTCTTTACAGGTTGGGGCAGAATTATGTGCTACTTTTCAGTTTGGAAATGAATGAACAAGTATGTAAATTACATTACTGAATGTCATTGTTTCAGGTATTAGTGTAGTTTGTGCACGAGTGTTCTCAATGGCATCAGATAAGTTGGCAAGCATTCCTGAAGTTGACATTGATTCTGATGGCACATTCAAGTATGTTTTGATCAAAGTGTATGGTGCTAAGAAACCAAGTTCCCCAGAAGAGGTCAAGACCATTGTGCGTGGCTTCAAATGGGGTGAATATCACGGTAAGAAAGTAAACACTATTCATATTTTTATTTCTTGTCTGCTTTATTATTAGTCACTAGAATTTTACTCTGATATATGAGATGTGATATCTTTCGACGATTCTTATCTCATGATTTTGCCACTGAGGAGATTAATTGATTTTTAGGCTGCTTAAGAGTGTCATCAAAATTTAAGGTATATTTATCTTACATATGTGGAAAACCAAGAATCTGCCCATGTCTGATGTTCTGCATTACATTTTGTAACATTGTGTCTTGTAGGTTGAGTAGTTATTAGGCCTTCACCCAGTCCCCATGATGGAAAACCACTTTATTTTATTCATTTGCTATTCATTCATGTTTATTCATTAATTTCATAACTATCCCCCATATCCTAAGACCATCTCTTTCATTCACAGCCCAAAGATGTGCCATGTTATTGTGATGAGGGATATGCATAATATAGGATTATTTATCCTGAATCACCCAGAACCTGTTAACATAATATTTTCCTATGATGAAGTTTGATATTATCTAACCATATACTTTTTGCTGTACTAAGTGTCTGTTTTCAACAATAGTCCCCATCTATATTCTATGTGCATTTCCTATATCCTTCACTTGAGGAGATTGGAACAGGTGTTATAAAAGTTCATGATATGTATACAGTGTCTGTCTTTTAGTGCACTCAATTTGACCCGCACAACACCCACAACCAAACAGGAAACACACAACACGAGAAACGATATACACTGAGAGTAAGAGGAACGACTCCCACAGTAGTGGAACCATGCGCAGTGCTAGAATTGGGACAGATAAGATAAATTATCTTAACAAGTTTTTAGTATATAATTATTTATGAATTGATGAACATTTTTAAATACTTTTTAAATTTTACAATTACATAATGGCAAGCAATGAAATAGATTAACGTAAATGGAGCACCTGATGATGGCACTATAGTGCCGAAACATGTTGTGAAATAACAAGTGAAATTGAGTGCACTAAAAGATGGACACTGCATATACATCATGGACGAAAATCAGTGCAACAGGACGCTAAAATACGTTATAAAATTTATGGCTAATGTGGTAAGTGTTGATGATTAATTGCTTTTCTAAGGTATTGTGTCAGGAGCACTTAGGTAAGGCATTGCTATGCACTCTGACTGATAATTCCTGCAGGATGTAACTCAATATGTAAAGTGTATCGGCCAACTGTACATTTCGTATGGATTATAAGTGAGAGATTTAACAGGATTATATGGAATTTACAGTAGCTTTATACATGCTGTTAGTGCATTGCTGAAACATTTTATTAAAATACAATTATATATATATTTACATCCTTACATAGATCAATACACATACAAATATTGAAAAGTTTATTAATTTGGTGCATTGTATGTTACTGTAAAGTATCTACAGTCCATTTTACATGACAAAACATTACAGTGCACTTATTGTTTACTATCTAGCAATTAACAAACATTTTCATTACATTACCATAGCAGTTTTTTCTTCTCTTTCTTATTATTATATTTTAATCTTGGTCTTATATGTCATTTGCATTTTAAACTATTATAAATGTCAAAATGAGCAAACAGAATAATTTGACTGAAAGTGGTAAGGAATAAAACAAACTGAATTTTTTGATTGGTGTTCAATTTGAAAGAAATAGTTCACTTTAAAGTTTTAATCTTTCTCAGGACTGCTTCAAACCCCTTACACATACCTTGACTGTATCCCTCCCAAATTTTTAATTTTTGGCGATAATGCATATAATACCTGAAACTCTTTGTGCAGTTTATATGGACAAAAATCCTGTTTTTGCTTGAATATATACTTTCTTAGAAGTCTCAAATGAATGAAATATCTATATAAACTATTAAAATGATTAATGCAAGAATCACCATTCTAGGATTTAATACTTATTTTAATGTATATCATAGTACAAGACCCAATAGAAATAACTGCCCAAACAATTACATAAGATCAGAGGTGAAGATAGTAATGTTATTGATAAATAGCATCCATTTCATGATTTTATTATTTGAACCATATGATTTTTTATATTATGATAACTTAAATGTAACAGTAATTCATTGGTCAAGTTAATAAAACTGTCTGATACAGCTATATTAAATATTTGTAATAATCAGAATGATATTTAATAGACAAAATTCTTCCAGAACATCTAAAGTGGACTGAAAATTTCATTATATAGATTAAAGTATAAGTTATAGTTGCATCAGATGATCTTATTAATTTGACTTAAGAACGAAGGGTACAGTGATGTCTTGACAATTTAAACGTATGGATTAGATAGACTATAGTCCCTAGTGAGACAGCAGGCCGGAAACAGTTTGTGCTTCACAATACCAGTGTTCTAAACGTCATGCACCATATATAAATTGTTCTTTGAGTCCTGATCTAAGCACATTGCCATGAAGGCGTAAAAGGGATGTTGAGATAAAGTTCCATACTTTCTTCATCTTAACACAAGATGTGATGTGAGTGATCTGCTTCAGGCTTTACTCCTGAAAGTCACACTCTTTGGATGTGAAGCTGTGTGGGTGTCATGGCTGGTCTGTACATGGTGGTAGTGGAGAAGAAGTCCTTACTTCTGCTGGGAATTGAACCCTTGTCATCTAGCCCAAAGCCAGTGATGAACGTGTCACATCTTATTATATAAATTGAGAAGAGGCATTTTGCACCCTCTGTGTTTCTTTTACTTGTCCCTCTCATTGACTTATCAACCTTAAACAGTTGTGGGCTTAACCTGTCATGCTTTATTGAAAATATATTAGGGCAAATTCTTTCTAATGCCCAGAAATTGCTTCATGGACAGTAAAAGTCATATTGCAAAAAGAAAATCATCTTTGATGTTAACTTACTTTTAAGCTACAGAAGGTGAGGCACGTTATCTCATGATAATTTATTCCAACGGTTGATTTCATTGACTGCTAAGTTAGTAATTACAGACTGAACGTTCTGCTAACAGCAGATGTGTCTGGATAGTTTTTTTGTCTTAAGACAAAAAAACTATCCAGACATCCATTTGTTGTTAGATCAGTACATTAATTTATTTTATATACTGCAAAATGTTTTTGTGACTTTTTCAGGCTGCTTGCAGTGATTCTGTTTCTTTAACTTTGAAATCAGTGTTTAATGCCACTGTATTAAAAATTACAAATTTGTACAAATGAAGACAAAAACATCCACCACAGTTTCAGTTCATTATGTGCAAAAGTACATTGCATGCTTAATTGACAGGTTTACCAACAGGATATGCACAAATTTTACCTATAATAGTCAAAATGTAACAAATTACAACACACAAGGAAAAAATCCATGAATGGAGGTTACAGTTATGTATTTATAATGATATTTTTTCTATACATGTAATACATATACAAGTTACGTTGTTCTTTTGGAATGTTAGCTCTCTGAACCATTGCCAAATAGTTCAACTGACTGTTCTGTGTATTGTTTGTGAGATATGTGTGATTGCTTGTGTTGAAGACAGAGCATTCGTTGAATAACTTATGAGGCTTGAAGTTCATTTTACAGGCCTTAACTGTAGAAAGAAGTGAGAGAAGACATTTTCTTCCAGTCTTGCTTGTAAACTGTATTTTTAGTTTCTG
The DNA here is from genome assembly GCF_002891405.2 of Cryptotermes secundus. Taxonomy (NCBI): domain Eukaryota; kingdom Metazoa; phylum Arthropoda; class Insecta; order Blattodea; family Kalotermitidae; genus Cryptotermes; species Cryptotermes secundus. Next base: position 315,767 of record NW_019727402.1, on the reverse strand, counting down.
CAGCTTACCTCAGTTTAAAAGTTGGACACTTCAGCCTTTGATAACATGACAGTATCATCTGCACTTAGCTCCACAATGGTTGCAATCTGTCCACTGTTTAGAATTTATTTTGCTTTTTGTTCCTCCTTTTTATGTATATTTGATTTCATTGATCTCTTATATAAGAAGTTCAACAACTTCCATATACATGAATGTTCAATAGAAAAGATTTCTCCAAAATGAGGACATACAAACAATAATTTAAAAATGTTTAGTGTGAAACAGGATATTATCCGAATTTTTTCATCCATTTTGAAATAATTCTGTGTTACTTAAGTGTGCCTTATATTAGTATTTAAATTCATTTTTGCTGTAAGTAACACTTGACTGCCACAGAAGTGAGTGATAATTCGTCCCAGCTTTAAATATGCTTCTTTTTCGCCGCTAAATTGTAGTGCTTCAACTTTCTGGAAATGTGCATTTGATTTCATCATCAATATGTTTTTGTTTTTAATGCTATTTAACTTAAGTAAGTTCTGTTACTGAGTCCTGCAATCCAAGATAGAAGTTTTTGTATAATTTTATTATTTGCTTGCACAGTCAGCAGAGATTCTTGCACTGTCAAACAAACTCCATAAAATGATATACTTCTGAAAGTCCACACTAGATGCTGGTAATATTACTTACCGTAAGGCATACAGCAGATTGAAAACAGACGTAGCAGCTAGCAAACTAGTTGAATTGATATGCATCATGTTCAGCCCTCTTTTGTCTGTCATGAGTGGAGTATAGCATAATTGAATAGATTTATTAATTTTTACCTATGGTACCTGATAAGGGTATACAGAGAATATCATTGAATGTTAGTGCATTTAAAAGGCTCAAGTTATTATCACTGAAAGGGAACCTCCAGCCTTTAATTCCCCAAGGCTCTTGAAAACCCCCCATTATGCTTTAGATGGGAGGTGGTCTGGACGTGGTGGGAAGCATATAAAATGTGTAGCCCTGCTACAAATTCAACTCAGATACATCCCATAGCTACTCACTTGTATTGAGTGAGATAAATGGGAATTGTAATATCTGTTATGTAATGCTAACTTCCAGTTACTAACCACAAAATAATTTGTAAGATTTGAGTCTTACATGGCGGTGACTATGAAGAAAGCAGTCTNAAAAAAAAAAAAAAAGCAAAGACTGACCCCTTAAAAGTTAAATGAGAAGAAAGCTTACCATTAATCTGCAAAATTACATTTTTCAAATTAAGTTACAGGACATGTCTTCTGATGCTTTATTTTCATTTGTTCCGTTTAGTTGCGAAACAACAAAATACTCTTTGAACCATAAGTCTGTTGTTGTTAGTAAGTTGGTTTTCAGCAGTATCATTGCACTTTTCCTTTTTACTGGTGACACTCATTAAATCACAGTTTTGAGCATCACCACTTGACTTCCTTGGACTGCTCTCTGACTCTCAGGTGGGCTCCTCGTCACATTTTAAAATCACATCCTCATCCTGTCTTGTGTTGGTCTTCTTTTTCCTCTCTGTTAATGGGCTTGCTTCTTTTAGAGGATGTGTTGGTGGTGGGGATAGGGACAAAGATTCAGTAAGTTCTGCCGTTGAAGTGGAGTGCATAAGAGTAAATGGTAATTTCAGTGCCAGCTCTCCACCCATGGCACCAACTAGAAGTTTCACTTTAACATAATAAGAGACATAGATGGCAAACACGTTTCGGTCTTCAGGTGAATTGGATGCACACGTAACAGTGGATGCTAGAGTTGCACCTGCCCTGCTGAATGAGTCTTCAAGTGCTATCCAATTCTTGGTGGCCCCCTTTGCTGGGTACAGAGTGTATGTGCGACTTAGGGATGATCCCGGCCCCAAGGGACACTCTTCCCGACTTGTCACTAGTGCCACCACATTCTTGAACTTGCCATTGGAAAACATGCAGACATCCACATGTTGCACCACGAATACCTACAGTAAAGACATTAAGTAATATATATCATGTTAATGCATTCTAAAATATAGAATGATTTCATAAAAAGGAGGTCACATATGTCCGTCCACATGCATTAAATTTTGGTATGTACATATTAATTATAATTCCTGCTTTACGTGAAGATGGAATTAAACTTGATAACATGCTCCAAAGAATGTCAGATCATAAGCAATTTTGCATGTTGTGAAGATCTACATCTTGTATTTTAAAATATTTAATGAAACACGAGGGAAAATAGTTTCTGAGTACAGTGCGGTGTTTGTAGCATGCACATAATCCTAACATTTGGCTAACTCTGTGCCCGCTGCATGCATTCCTATCATGCATTTGGCAGTTTTTTTTAAATTCAGTAAGCTGAGAGCTCACCTTTATCCTGCGGACGGTCTTACCACTGTTGTTATGCACGGCCGTGTTCACCAAGATCGGTTCCCCATGGCTGTATACAGCCTTGTCTAAGGAAGCTTCTAGTTCCACTCGTCCATCACTTAGTAAGAAAGGTTTTTCCACGGCTGCATGGGGTGGTGGGCCTGCGAGCTGCTCGATGGAAGGTGCGGGCGAACCAGGGGTAACTGACGCACTGGGTAAGCACCGTTGGACCACACGGATCCCCATCCGTACTGTACTACGGCGATGCGTCTTCTCGTCTGCGCGCTCCGCTGGAACAATCAGCTCATAAGCTTATGTACAGGTGTCACTGCGAGCGGCTGAGAGCTGTCCGCAGATCTTTCAGTCATTGAGGTGGGAGAGACACAGGGTCCTCGCGTCAACCAGAGTCACACTGATTGGGATTATTAGTGTTCTTGACAATCACAATTTCCTTTCAAGATTTCTCCAGTAAAGCAGATAGTCAGAGTTACTTTACAGCTGGCGGTTTACAGCCAATCAGTTCGTCTTGGCGACAAGCCCCTTGAGACTCACAACGTGTTTTTTCCCAACTGAACACTTGCGGCCATAATCTCTATGTGACATCCTCTCTGATGGGAGGATAGATCTATTGTTTACAATTGCTGTTGGCCCTCGCCATCGCAGCCATTCTCGGGTCCGAGTCCCGCAGGGCTCATTGCATTTTACTGTCTCAGATTCTAGACCTGAAACCTGGAAGGCCAGGTTCCTGTATTTATATGCCCTAGAAATAAGGTGGCCCAGTTATACCCCCAGGCACTGGGTTCCCTTTTCGTCGCCTCTGCGACTCTCAGGGCTACGGTGCAGGTATTCGAACCCCGCCTCCACACGGGATGCTACATCGGAAGCTTATTCTCCTTATGTAGTCTCGGCACGAACCTCATAGAAAGCACAGTTTCCAGCAAGTCCAAGTCCAGGTCACATTGCGACTGACGTTCAGTCAGTCAGTAAGTCTTGGTGTCGAGCCCCGTCTGGGGCTCATGACCAGATATTTACTACTGTTGAACGTTACGGTTTTGTTTTTTGTGGGGCGTCCTCTCTGACAAGAGGACGGGTCTGTCTTTTTTACATGCTACTGGCCCTTGCCAGCGCAGTTTTCCTCGGGTCCGAGTCCCTCCTGACTCGCGACCGTATTTTACTGTCTCAGATTCGAGACTTCCCTTTTCGTCGCCTCCTACGACTAGCAGGGTCATGGTGGAGGTATGCATTAAACTTTGGTATGTACATATCAATTATAGTTCCTGTTTTACGTGAAGGTGGAATTAAACTTGATAAGATGCTCCAAAGAATGACACATCATAAGCAATTTTGCATGTTGTGAAGATCTACATCTTGTATTTTAAAATATTTAACGAAACACGAGGGAAAATAGTTTCTGAGTACAGTGCGGTGTTTGTAGCATGCACATAATCCTAACATTTGGCTAACTCTGTGCCTGCTGCATGCATTCCTATCATGCATTTGGCAGTTTTTTTTTAATTCAATAAGTTCTATCGTTGAAGTATATCACTATTTGAGCGGACCGAATAGAGAACACCGTGTTCAACAGTTAATTCATTGTTGAGTGCTTACGTTGCTTAGCGATGGCTCTGGTATTGTTGCATGTTTACACAGCGGTTGCCTAGCAATGGCTGTTTGTCTTGGCCCACACTTCCTGCTTTGCGCAAATATTCCACAATATATTCATACAGAGAGGGTCGTTATTAGGATTGGGGGTTGTAACCGTACCACTGCTATGCAGCCTATTTAAATGAAATTAATTTTATTAATTAGAAATTGTAATTGTTCACAATGAGATGCAATGAACAAGTGTAGTGAGACATAGGTCTATTCCTGCATGTAAGAGTTAGCGTCTTCACACGCGTGCAGCAGAAACAGGAAGACACCCCGTCGCGGGGTTCTTAGAAATTTTACATGAAAGTGTAACTACGAAATATTTTGTGAATTCAATACTTGGACAGCTTGTGCATGCCATAACTTAAAATAGTGAAGTTTTAATGACCCAAGCCAAGCTTCACATTTGTCAAGATTCTGACAAGAAGTACGTTGGAGCTCAGAAACCTAAACTCCTTGTAATCTTTAAACGGAGTGGAGGAAGAGCTAATTAAGAGACTCCTATTATTTAAATGTGACCAATCACTAAAATTTAAGGGTGTGACAGAGCCTAGACGCTGATGAAACAAGGANTGAAGATGGAGGCGATACGTTCCTCCGAAACGTCGGTTAACACCACATATACACGGTGCCAAATCCCAGAAGACTGCTTTCTTCAAGGACTTGATGGTTCGAAGGGAATTCAGTTGTCGAAGTCAGTCACACACCGGCCCTCGTAGAAATCAGACGTTAAAGTCATACACCGGATCTTGTGGAAACAAGAAGTAAAAGTGTACTGGTGTTAGTCAGTTGTACAGTATTAAGAAGTGACTTAACAAGTGAATCATAATAATAATAATACATCCAAACTTGATATGTGCTTTTGTAGTTTGTGTTCATTTCTTGCTTCTTCGAGTTGTGGCCCGTTCAAGGCTCTGAGATAAGAGAACCTCAGCTCTACCGAACCAAGAAACCTCTCCTCTTTATAAATCAAATAACCCTGAGATAAAATTTAGTGCAAGAGAGAAGATAATAATTGAGTTTAACAAAAGGTAGGTGAGAGTGCAGTTACAAAGTGGCGCTCATTAACGTGTTTTTCTCAGTGAAGAGAAAATAATGAGATCACTGCTAGGCGTGAACAGTCTCCTCGAAAATCTCCGAACGTATTCCACAGTCGACCAGGGTTTCAAGAAACGGCAGCGCGAACTTCCTCAAAGATTCAAATCGAAACCATGTATAAGACAACGGTAGTCAGTCGGCACGTAACGCATAATCTCGTTTCACGGGCGCTGTTCAGCGGTGTACTGGGGCTGTAGTGAAGAGAAATTGTATGTGTGCAGGCTCTGGCTTATTCGAATTCGCTACGAGTTCGAATCTGTGTGACACTAACGTGAGGGTTGTCTGCCTCTCCCTCGTGAGCGGCTAGACGATTTTCGGATAGCTCTCATGCCATCGCCCTGTTTGACCGGACAGAAGAAAGCTACCATACCAGTGAATCCCTATGACCGTCTGCCAGAGAGAAATACAGATTTAGTAGTGCATGTAGACCATGTAGGCCGCTCCATAGCTCAAGCGGTTAATCGCTGGCTTCCCACCGCGGCGGCCCGGGTTCGATCCCGGGTCTGGTCAAGTGGGATTTGTGGTGGACAAAGTGGCGCTGGTGCAGGTTTTCTCCGAGTACTTCGGTTTCCCCTGCCAATCTTCATTCCACCAGTTGCTCCACAATCACCCTCACCTATCATCTGGGGCTGGTACAATAGGCCAGAAGTGGCCGCAGTACAAGGGACTTAGTCCCACCCCACTAGCATTAAAAAAATATTAGTGCATGTAAGGCATTGACTTGTGAAAGGAAGACAACTTTGTAAGGCGATTCGTGCTGTCTATACACGTATCGTGCAAGAGATCATAGGACCGCTAGAGAAAATATAGGTATCCACGAAATATCCCAGATTCGGATTCAAACCCTGGCCACTGTGATAAAAATGGTCATCTTACGTGAATGGGAAGTCGTAGCCGAGTTGCTAGTATTTCTGTTTTGTACCCATGGAATTCTGGGTTCAAATCTCGATCACGAAATCTGACTAATCTTTTTGTTTCTAAGTCTGTCTTTCTCAGTTACAACAGACAAGTAAGATAGTGGGCCTATCTTAAATTAGGCCATGGCCGTTTCTTTCCACGTCCGTTCGAATTATTTATTCAGTAATTATCGTATTATTTGACGCTGTATGGTCTTAGTAATTGAAAACAGCGTTAAACAAACCAAGTTAAATGAAAATAGGAATGGAACTTGTTGGCAAACAGGGCTCCCTCACCCATTCATTCCCTTACTAACTCAGTCTCACTCTACGTTACTCAGCAATTCATTTCATTCACTCCTTTCAGTAGACTGTTCGCCCGGACTAGACCGAAGGGCTTCAGCCTTCTCCTGCTGCATATACAGGCACGGCTTGCAGGTTCCGTTCCCCCTGAACAAACTCAAATCGAGAAACACTGTCGGTGAGAATTTGTTGCCGCGCACAGACGGTTGGCAGTTGTTTGTCCCCTGCCTGTATGACGTTATAAAATGTCTTTAGCTAGTGAGAGAACTTCATTACACACTGCCTGAACAGTGCAGTGAGGACTGTGGGGCTTTGACCGAATCCTAACAAACACAGGGCGTGACGTAATTGTTAAACTCGGGTTTCCTCTTTTTCTAAATGTCAGAATTGAATGATTCTGCCTGGTTCATGCTGGTTTCTTGATTAGCTTATTGTTCGACTCTGGGGATTGAGGCGTTATGATACTTCGAAACGTCGATCGACTTTCAGCGGACTTCATGTCGTTACATGCCAAAAGATTGAACTCTATAGAAACTGCTGTAAGAACCTCAAATACAGCCTTGTAAGAATATTACTACAAAAAACTGACTCTGTTTTGAGCATATGTTCTCAGTTTTATTCCGTACATGTATAATACTGTGACAGATTCGCATATTTCCCATGACTCTGTCTCGAAAGTCTTGATAGTGCGTCTTGGATTGCCCCCTTAGGAAGACTTTCGAAGCACTTATGTTCTAGCACTACATATTCCATTAGTTTCATCATCGCTCAGTAACAGTGTTCGTAATTTTTGCTATTATTAAATACCGTGTGTCGATATGAAATACTCAGATTTCATGAGCTGAGACATGACGTAACGTTACATTGAATCCTTTCAGTATGTTGAACTGTTATTTAATGGCGTTATTGTCATTATTGGCGTCCTTTTTTTCTTATTCTCATTCTGTTCTTGGAACTATACGTGGTGTATATAGAAATAACCGATCACAGTGGCCGCGCGGTCTAAGACATGAGCTGTCTTCACTCGCTCGAACGCTGCGATCTTGGGTTCGAATCCCACTCAAGCCATGGATGTCTGTGTGCATTTATTCCGAGTTTGTATTGTCCTATGTTTAGGTAGTGGCCTTATGACGGGCTGATCACTCATCCAAGAAGTCCTACCGTCTGTGTAAAAAAGATTACGAAACTGAAGAAGAGGCTAGGGCCCAACAAAGGGTTGTAGAGCCATTGATGAATGAATGAATGAATGAATAAATGAATATATAGAAATAAGTCTTGCAAGCATGAGACTTGCGTAGTTTTGAGTTATGTAGCAACGAATGGTCGAGCGTTAACACGTTGCATGAATGTAAGTTACGTATATAGTAGGTCACGAACGAATGAGCAGTCTTATGTTCTAGTGCATCGTTTATATTCTGTGAGTACTGATAATATTCTGATGTCGATGTATGAAGTTGCGTGTACTATGTAAAGGAGACGGATTACTATTAATCATTTATGTGTCTTATTCGTGGGGGACATTTAGTATGCTAGCGCAACCCACCCCCTCCCCCACGAATAATACGCGCAAGTGGTACGAACGTCGACCTCGATGCTTCATTCGATAATATGTAGAGCTGGAAAAGAATACGGAAGAAGGAAGACAAGCCAGTAGTAAGAAAGCTTATATAAAGAATGATGAGGCTTGCCGTTTCATTCTCAACGGATGTTATGATAGGCTAGTCCTTTCACGCTTGATCGTAGCGCCGCTGCTAAAATGCGAGGATAATATAAGGCAAGAAAACAATCTTATAGCGCTCAAAATAGCTCCGTTGCTAGGATGCCACAGATGGCGTTAATCATCGAACGACTAGCGGTGTTTATCTAAACTGTTTTGATGTAAAGCGGACGTAGAAAGGAAGGGTGGGGGAGAGAAACCACGATATGGACGACGAATAAAAATGATTGCAAACGACTGCAGGGAAGGGGAGTGAAGATATGAAAGTTTTTAAGAATAGAGATCTATTTAATTTTCAACGGGAATTACATTAGTTCAATAACAAAAACCCGAAGTTTCATATGTAAAAGCCATCAGCAAGCGTGGTGATTATGAAATTATTTAATTGCTGTGTATTATTGAATAGGCTTTTTTTTTCCTTGGCACTACAGCCCCAGTGGGCCTAGGCCTACCTCCATGAACTTCTCCGTTCACTTCGGTTTTTCTAGATCTTACACATTCAGTAGGACTCCTTGGGCGGGTGATCAGCTCGTCGCAAGGCCTCTACCTGTACACACACAGAAAAACGCACACACCCAAACTAAACATCCATGCCCTGAGTGGGATTCGAACCCACGATCCAGGTTTCCAAGCGAGCGAAGACAGTACATGCCTTAGACCGCTCGGCTACAGTGACCGGCTATTGAATAGGGTTACAGTATAATTATTCTTGCATGGCAACTTAAACATTTTAATATGTCAACGCAATCATAGAAGTTGACAACCTAATAGCAGATGTCTCACGCAGCTAAAGGCGATTGATTGGTGTTTTAGCGCAATTTTGTAAACCTAAACACCTTTTCGACGTCATTCCAAATACATAAACTTCTGTACACTTTCAGGTGAGGGAAATGTGTACGTTATCAAGTTGCAGGAATGTAGCAATATGAAGAACTGAGTGTCCGAAACATAACCTGAAAGTAAGAAACAGTTCTGAAGACACTGACTCATTCCGGAATTCGCCGCTTCGAATCCCGACCCGAACTCTAGGATGTGCTGAATAAAGTGGTTTTCTTCTTTCCAAGTCTAATGCCGTGATATTTTCTTGAAAAAGACTATGAGTGTTTTTATCAGGTATCTTATCATGTTAGGCACTAATTGATTTTTCTGCAGTTTACACCGTATCATTAAATAGTTCTTGAATTTAATTGATACTCATCGTAAATAGTAGACCTATCCCTTCATGACATTGAAATACTAGCTAACCACTGCAGCTGGTACAATTGAATTGACCCTCAAACCAAATGAACAGGAAATTAGCCACAAAGCATTACCATATTATTTGATACTAATGAGAATATGCAGTTTATACTACGTCGTTAAACATTCACGAACAATCCTATCAGAAATTAAGCTCTTATATGATATGACTCTAGTTAACCAGTTGATACAGCGTCTATAAAACTGATTAGAAATGCACCTTAAATATCATTCTCCACACTCAGTAGGTTAGCATAATATAAACGCCCTTAATCGTGTTCAGGAGGTGCTCGGTTTGAATCTCGGCTGGTTATTGGCTACCCTGATTTGAGATTTTTCTTGACTTTCCTCTGTTCGGACAGGCAGATGCCGGGATTATACCTCTGTTAGGTCACAACCTCTTCCTTCTAGATTCCTTCCAGTTCCTACCTTTCCATGCTAGCTTAGCTACTCGTGAAGTAACCCACAAACATCGGCCTTCACATCCAGCTGTCTGTACAATCCAGCCAATTGCCATTCTGTGGTCGAGACAGACCATTATTCTGTGGGGTAATATTGGATTCAAGTTCTCTGTGACCGTACTCTGAACGCGTATTTCTTTGAATCGTTTCCACACAAGTTTTTACTTTCCAGTCATGTCGAAGTTGGGGTGTAGTTCCAACAACAAGAGAAAGCGTCTGTTGAAGTTGTTGAGTCTTTCAAGGCTTTCGAATAACATTTTCTGATTTTCCACCATTCCTGCTAAATATTCGATATAATTATTGCTTAATTAATCGCCTCAACAATACTGGGTGAAAGTTACACACGAAACTTCTCTTTATGTATGTAAGTTTTGAGGTTTTCACGGCGATGACTATGAAGAAAGTCGTCTTCTGGGTTTTGGCGCCGTGTATTCTTCGTTTCAGCCGACGTTCTTCCGAAACGTCGGCCAAAACGAAGCATACACGGCGCCTAAACCCAGAAGACTGCTTTCTTCATATGTAATTTTCTTCAGCTATTTGGTACTTTATATATCCACTTTGTTCTCAGGCATCTGTGATCTGTTTTCTATCCTCAGGGTGAGATACCAAGTTTGATACCCATATAAAACAGACGATAAAGCTTGTGTATGTAATCCTTTAAACCATAATGGTAACTATTTATACCACTTGCTTTATCACGCATATGCTTTGAATTTTGCCCAGAGAGTGTATTTTTATGTTTACGTGATCTCAGAATATTGATTATTATTATTATTAGTAATTATTTCTCAAACAATATTAATCAGTTTGTCTTTGTACTGGAGGCGGAGAGTGTTTCCCGTGTGATAGGAACTGAGTTTTTAAATAGGTCTTCTCGGATGAATTTGAGGCTTCATGTGGTTGAATTAGTCTGAGAATTTAAAATGTTTTAATGATATTAGATTTACTTAGAGCAAAACGGATTTGAGTAACGTCATTCAGATCTCGTGGGGAGTTTATTAGTCTTGCTTACTGATTTCCACAGGAGAATACTATATAATTAATGGTTTAATTTGATTTCGTGAATGCGTGAGTCCAGTTGCAGGCATTCCGAAACAGTACATTCTTTTTGCATTTTACAAGCATTTACATCAATATGTCCTCCATTTCTTATTCGAAACAATATAAAACTGACGTCTGGAAGGAGTTATTAAATAAAAGAAATCACTGTTCTGAACAGCGGGTGTGTTTACTCGCATGTTAGTAGTATAATCCGCTTCGAGAATCGCCGTGCTACGGCGGCAACTTCTCCGCAATGTCTGTGCAACGTGTAGTCTAATCAGGCTCTGCAGGGGTATATGGATTCTGCTTCAGCAGTACGCCTGCGTTTGTTACATGGCCAGTTTGCATGCTGTGGTAAAGGCAACGTCCTTGTGCTTAATTAGACATCTCGCCATGTAGTCGTGGAAATATAGTTCCACGTATTCTTAACCTCGGCGTTAGATGAAGGTGAGTGGTCAGCTTCACTTCCCGGCTGTTTTTCCTTTGGAGAAGAACCCGTGGAACTGATTTGTTAGAGCCCAGTCAGGCTGGGCGTGGTGGGTCGAGATAAATCTCTTACCCTGCCGGGAATATAACCACGGTAGTCCAGTCCTTACCCTAGTTCAGGGGTGGGCAAACTTTATAGCTGGAAGGCCAGATTAAGGGTTGCCAGTATTTTGCCGAGCAGAATTTTAGGAACATTGTTGGGCGAAAGTTAACGGAATAAACGAAGAGTGCAGTCTTGTGGTTTGTAACGCCTTGTAGGTCGCACATAGCCAGACGTTCGGAGGAATATATCGCCTCCATTTTCATGGTCGAAAAATAAGGAAGGCAAGAAATGAGCACAAGCGGGCGGCAAGGTAGTGAACGTCATCAGTGCTGACATTCCTGGGAACAGAATGAGTAGACGACTATGAGAATATAGGGAAGTACGTTGTAAGGGGGGGGGGCTTAACAGCTCCAGAGTGACGTGAAAGGAGTGGGTGGGAATTAATCTGTTGCATCGAATGGATGCTAAAATGATTGAGATCGGAAGTCCGTCGATGAAACTGTTCTGGTATATTTTGGGATACTGACCCAGTATTTTCTGGACTCTCACATAGAAACAGTACGTTTGAGCGGAAAAGTGCTGGGGATAGCAGTAACAACGGAGATGGAGGAAGTAGGCTAACTGACGTAGGCCTATTGAGAGAATTACGCAACAGACCACTTCATAAGTTGTGCTCGTTACGTAATATTGGTATTGCAACGTGAAGGGGGGTACGCGTTACGAAAATAACGGGTTCTAGTTCCGATGATTCGATTTATTAGCATTTCGGTTACAAGTTCTCTTTCAGTTGCAATTAATAGAGGCTATCGCTGATTTACATACTTCAAAGTTCACCGTTGCACACGCACTAGGATTCTCTGTCTTCACCAATCGTCTCCTGGCAATGATCTCAACAAAGAAATTAGCATTTCAAATTACTATGAAGTCTTCTTGCCATTCCTTGTTCAATCACCCTGGAAACTCGGAACTGAACTAAAATCCCTTCATAGCTGCAATCGGACTCGTATTATATAGCCGCGGAACGGACAACATAGAAAACACAGCTTTACTGTTGCGTAGCGCAGAACGCACAGAAAACAAGTAACGTGATAGCTAAGCACTGTTAGAATGTTACTTTATTGCGCCTGCGCGGAAGCGTGTTTACCAAGCCGTTGCCTAGAAACAGGTTGCATAACCCCGTTATTCAATAGTTGGTGCGTGTATTACTTAGAAACGACTGTTTCTATGGCTGAACCGTTCTTGCATGGGACAAATACGCCACAGTATGATTGAATAGACGAGAGTGAAGTGAATGGAACATGTACCACGCAGAGAGACATGAGAAATACACGTACATGCAAATTTTAATAACTCTCAGAGGAGAGACCGTTCGGGATATGTGGTGTAGACGGCAAGACAACATTAAAATGTATCTTACAGTGTGTCAACATGTGAGTGATTCAGCTGTATCAGTATAGGGTTCGGTGTTGGGTCGTGTGAACCTTTTGGTTCCATGAAAGAAGGAATATTTTTGACCACATGAGGAATTGTCGAGTTTTCAAGGTTGACCCTGTACCATGCAGTTACTCCAGCATTTGCAGGGTGGAACAGAAGAATACCACGAACAATTTCAACCCTGACCCTCCGCAACTGTGCCTTTCAGCACTCCAGACCTGTATCCCTTGCCACTCCATGAACAAGGAATATCATTTGTAGACTGTGTGAACATAATTATATATTTACCATGTGCTGTGGTGTGACATAGATTTATGGAAACTTTGGGCTACGATACAGGCGTAATGAACATATCGGATGACTTGAGTCTGTAGATGAGAGCAGTGTTACGTCATAGTTTTAACTTTCCGTTGCTCTCAGCTGTTCAGTTCACTTTCTTGTTCAGTTCGAACCAACGGATTGGGGATAATTCAGCAGAAGAGGGAACCGGCTAGCGAGCTCGGTGTGAGCAATGCACCTTGATGGCGTTTACACGCGGCTGGGTGTCAAAAGTAAATTGGTCTTTAGGAAGGTACATTAGATGAAGCCTTGTAGCATTTGCTGTTAATCTGGGCTGCGGAGCTCGTGAACTCAACGTTGTCTTCATGAGGCAAAGGTCATGCAGTTAGTTGTGTACACTGAACTTTTCTCCAAGCGAACCTGAGTTCCAGACGTATTGCGTATAATTTATTAGAGTATACAGTTTTATTCGATGAATACTTATGAAAAGGAGATTTCAGAATATTTATTTTATTAAACGGATTTGAAAAGCTTTGAATTGTTTGTCTTGCATATGAGATTTGAGTTTCCACGGCTTTGAAGTGTAATGTTGCGACCCACATGATATGACAGGTGGACCACAGCATTTCATGGGAGATACTGCTTCCGTATTCTGCCCTGATATTCTACCAGTTTGTACCGTATCAGTACGGAAGACCACAATTTGTTGACTTACATATTTCTCCTCTGTTTTGCCATACCTTATCTAACCACAAAATTATCATGTAATTTCTTTAGGTGAAAAGGATTTAAATCCCAAACCCAAATAATGACTCTCTAATATAAATAGCACATGTTTTCTTTTTAATATTGTCACGATTTAGGGGCGTGACTATAGACGTGGTTTGATTGGCGAATTTGGACTTATTGACCACTTGTTCACACCATTCTGAACTACAAGTAATTGCAGCTCTATCAACGATTTCCACATTTTTCAAATAACTGCAAGCTTAGTCTTTTCCCAGCCTGCTGTGTCTCCAGAACCGTTCCCTAGCAACTGCCTTTTACACTGGAGATTCTTCAGCTTCCTGCGCTCACTTCGTTAATGTCCGGCGAATATCTCGCAACTGAAGTCACTAAACTTGCCTGGGGTCCTCGATATGTAGCCTCGGGGCGGACCCAACAGAAAACACTGCTTCAACAGTTTTTTATTGCTGTTATGGGCGGTTGCCTAGCCGAAAGCACGGATACCGTTGACGTGTTTACCGGCCGCTACCAAGCAACGCATGTTCCTTCTCGAGATCGTTATATAGCAACGGTACTACAAGCTACAATATATTTAACTCTTCTTTCTCAACTGCGTAGGTGATAAGGTGTATGGATGTGAATAATCGAAATCCTTGAAATCATGAGTGAGGAAAGCGGCATCTGAACCGAGAATTGAACTCAAGACCTATGAGGCAGAAGTATTAACCACTCAGTAGCCACGTTGAGTCTAGCTGGTATGTGAGACGAGTTTTGGGTCAACTTTTTTTTCCTTTGGGAATTTTCTGTTTTTGAGAAAGTTGGCTTTTAGCCGTTTGTGTCCTATAACCGTTTTCAGCAATTTGGCTTTGGAATGAAGAACAGTGATACTTCAAGATATCGTTATCATATCATTATTCATAATGTTACTTTCATGTGTAAGATTTGAGGCTTTCACGGCGGTGACTATGAAGAAAGCAGTCTTCTGGGATTTGGCACCGTGTATGTGTGGTGTTAACCGACGTTTCGGAGGAACGTATCGCCTCCATCTTCAGGGTAGAAGAAAAAATATCTTCTACCCTGAAGATGGATGCGATACGTTCCTCCGAAACGTCGGTTAACACCACATATACACGGTGCCAAATCCCAGAAGACTGCTTTCTTCATTACTTTCATGTGTTTTGGCATATGTATACCTTATGCTCAGTTTATGCGAGTAATTTGTACAATTTACGATTATTTCTCGTGAGGCCCTCCGGCCCCTGGTCACTAGGAAGTAGTTGAATCTGACCTCTAGATAAAAATTCAGTGTATTTAATGTTAATCCAGGGTGGTCTCCTGAAAACATGTGGGCCACCGTCTGTTAAAGATACCTTGCTGCAACGCGCGAATTGGCTTCTGACAGTCTAGTCTGAGTTTCAACAACTGTAAAGCCGAAGCCAGAATTGTTATTTCAAAATTCAATTTCAGAACCCCCACAGGCAGAGACAATACTCAGTTATTTGTTGTTTTCCCTTAAGGCACAAGAAAATTGCGTATATGTCCTATACATAACCTCAACTCAGAAATCACCCCTTTGGTCCGTGAATGTTTGTCGTACGTATAATAGGGTTTACAGTTTCTGCTGAATAAGAGATAGGAGGAAATGGAAGAGTTTGAAGGATCCATATGATAGGCCCATTGTCAAAAGAATGAGGTTTGAAGGAGAGTTGTAATCGAATGGGGTTGGGATATGGCTGAGCGAGGTGAGTTTGTGTGTGTTACGTATTGACTTGGATGAAAATAGAATGCTTGAGAGGGTCTGGTAAAGGAAACAAGGAGAACGTCGATATAGTCTGCATGTAGATGATGTGGATGTACAGGGCTTCGGTAAAACAAGTCTACAAAGCCGATATATACGAAACGATCCCTGATTGGTTAAGAAGGTATTTACGATGTAATATTTTTATCTTTTAATTTTTGTTTAATTTACATTTAAAATCACCTTTCTCTGCTTTATTTTACAATCCTGAATTAACTATTTAGGTTATTAATTACATATGTATCCAATTGTACTAATTACATATTAGCTTCCATTTCTTGGTGATTTTGATGCACTTGATATGAATGAGCTGAAGAAAAGACTACCGAATAAGTGTATTGCTCCACAATTTATTTGTAATGTGTGATGATATAGATTGACACAGTTACATGTTACTTAATTCCTGAAGATGGAGGCAGCGTGTTTCTCAGAAATGTGGGTATTTGCTACAGCATTACATGGTGTCACCCAGAATATCATAGTCGTGCATTTTACTATAAAAAAACTCCGTGATCTAAGTCCGCAAGCGAACTATACCGACCGAGCGACCGCCGCTTGTCGGCGAAGACATTTTACTATATTATGTCAAAAGTTACACATTATTTGCACTGTTTCTCTCATAGTGAAGTGAGATGACTGCAAATTGGACATCATGGTTCCGTTTCCTGGTATTCTGCTAACAATTTCATATCCTTTAATACGAACTTCAACGCTCCTTCGGGATCATTCAAGTCTTCTTTCCAGCGTGTTTTTATAGAGGTTGCCAGAATCAGAAGTGTGAAGCATGACTTTGTATTTGGCATGAAGGTCACTTTGTGAAGCTGTAGACACTCAGACCCAGCCGGTCGACATAACATATAGTTCAACATTTTCGCAAATAAGGGGATAGATATGGGAATGCCCTTATCTGCATAACCGTTGGGAGCTGCATTTTTATTTGCAGTTCTTATTTTTATGATGCCAATCAAAGCATTATTGAGGAGGAACTTAAGAGGAGATTGAACTTGGGTAGTGCTTGCTACGGTTCAGCCCAGAACTTTTTGTCTTCTCGCCTGCTGTCTAAAAACATAAAAATTAGAATGTACAAAACCATAATTTTGCCTATGGTACTGTATGGGCGTGAAACTTTGACTTTGACATTAAGGGACGAACATAAACTGAGGGTGTTTGAGAACAGGATGCTGAGGAGAATACGTGTATTTGGACCGAAAAAAATTAAATGACGGGAGATTGGAGAAAACTGTTTAATGAGGAGCTTAATAACTTCCACTCCTCGCCAACTGTATTTAGAACGTTCAAGTCAAAGAGGATGAGGTAGTCAGGTCATGTAACACGAATGGGGACAGGAGGAATGCATATAGGATATTGGCGGGAAAGCTAAAAGTAAAGAACCACTAGGTAGACCAAGATGTAGGTGGGTGGAGAATATTAAAATGGATCTTAGAGGCATAGAATGGGGTGGTGGTATGGACTGGATCGATCTGGCTGAGGATAGAGGCAAGTGGAGGACGCTTTTGAACACGGTAATTAAGCTTCGGGGTCCATAACATTTTGGGAAGTTCTTGAATAGCTGCACAACTACCGGCTTCTCAAAGAAGGGCTCAGCTCCGTGAAATTACCTATGTTTATGATGTCAAATGCTAATTTAATTTTGTATGTAAAGTTTTATGCAGTTCTGCGATTTTTTCAACTTCTGGTAATAAATTTAATATTAATTGTGTCGTTAAATATTCAGAAATCTAAGTATCACGTCATCACATTATGCGTCGTAATGAAGCACCGGCAGTGTACGAAGCCGCTTGTGTCAGTACCATGAACAGGGTTACACGTTTAATTTATTTTTATTCAGCCGAGACGAAGCAAGTTGTCTCAAGCGGTAACACTTCTTGTCTCTCTTCTAGGGATGTCCACATCGGACCTACCTTAATGTTCCGCGGTATTCCTGAGTGCCTTCAGGAAGATGTGGGAACATTACCTTCAATTAGGCTATGGTCGCTTCCTTTCACATCCTTTCTAATTCATTATCGACCGTCTTCGAGTGTCTCGATGATATGTAGTGTGTTGCTGTCAGTGTCTTAAATAAACTTCACTGAAATAAACAACGTTATACGTCATCCTTGTTTTCCTTTGATTTGTTTAATTGTAGATATATTTAATTCCCCCCTCCTTGGTGGGAGTATGCCAAGGACCCTGAGAGCTATACCAGCGGTAGCGTAGCTACTGGCAGGGCCTCCCTTGCTGGACAGGTCAAAGGGTAGGCATCAGACGAAGAGAGACACCAAAAACTGATGTCGGAAGCAGCGTCATCAGCAGCGACTTGAAGCACAGAGCAAATGATGCTCGAGATGGTTCAAGTTCGTATAGCAACAGGCGTGACCAGAGTGGTTTGAACGGCTGTTGTACTGCGATGTGGAAAGCAAATGGAAAAACTACCACATTATCACTTTTCCTGGATAGTCTCTTTCCAAAAACAGAAGATCGCATTAAGTGGAGAAACTGTTTTGGAAGAGACTGTGGACCTGTCGCCTGACAGATTACTGATGATGATGATATTTAATTCAGAGAATTCTGTTATATGTCACTTTGTATGTGTATATAGGCGTTTATCAGTGCCTATGCTTTAACTACGTACAGAACTGTATACTGAAATGGCAGCTTTATGTAGGCTAACTTTGTTGTTGTTGTTATTGGAGAGGGTGGGTTTCCCCATGCACTTAGACCAACTGTTGGTCCATTGTGCGTCCCCCTGTGATATTCTACCAGTCTCTATATCCTACCCGTACTGGTGCGTGCCATCAGTCCCGACTCAGCCAGCGAGTTCGGCCTCTACTGGCTCAGCGGTATCTCGATACTTCCCCCATCTACCAGAGGCGTTAGAGACTACTGTTGGGCAGGAAATGTCTTGAATTTGGTTCAGAGGTCCCCTTGGGACATGAGGTACTTTTACGTGCTGTAAAGCTACGACACGGAACCCACGGCTTAAAGTCCCTCCCGGAGGACTTGTTCCCTGAATTTTTCCGCCCTTAAAAATTCCACGACCTCCACCGGGTTTGAACCCGCGTACCTTGAGTCACGAGGTGGGAACGTTACCCCTAGACTACGGAGGCCGCTATGTAGGCTAACTTTACAACGAACGAAAATGACCTTACAGAAGCATTCATTATTTGTTGGATTAGCGTGTTTGAAATATATGAACAACCAGTACTGACAGAAGAGACTTTGTCTTCTTTTGCGTCTTCCTCCTCCTTCTTTAAGAAATGTTGAGTTCCATTAAGATCGTAATATCTGATCAGTGAATTCGGCATTGTCTTCGAGTACTGTAGTTTCGTATTCAGGACGAGCCGGGTTTGAACGTCCATATGAATCCTGCTGTCTTGACTGATATCTCTTGTAGTAGGGTCTGCCTTAAAATAGCCACGATCACAATCTTCTCCGTTTATCCTAATCCACCCGATGCACCGTAACTTATGTAGTTGAGAGGAATCGTTAAACAACCCTACCAACCAGATGCTGTTAGTTTCTGCGTCTGTTCTTGCGTCTAGCATACATTTCCCAGAATCAAATGACCTACATCACGTCTGCCCTGTAGTGTATGACAGCAGGTGCAGTATGCTGTTTGCATTCTACGCAGATGTTGCTTTCCTGTGATAACCTGATTCTTTCGTATTGTGTTTTCAATCAGTATGTCTTATTGAGGTTACCACCAGCGACGTGTCTTGAATATATCATTTGAGCTCATTTTTATCTCTCTCGTCCTTATTTCTTGACACCTACGCCCCAGTGTCAAATCCATTAATGCAGATTTCCATACTATCATGAAATTTTAATTTATTCATCTTCCTAGATTTTACACATACTCTGAATACTAACACTTTCTCTCAAGTGTTACTACATTGTTTTCAAGACCCGGTAATAACACGACCGTGGCGTGAAGCTGACCACTCACCTCTGGTGCCGAGGTCAAGAGTGCATGGATCTATGTGTCCACTTCTCCATACGTCTTCATGGCATAGTGGTTAACCAGCGGACTGACCGACAATATACTGAACTGATGCTAGAACCCAATGTTTCAACACCATCTCAGAATCTAGTTATAAGCCAGTTCCATCCATCTTCCGCGCCATCGAAATACCGTATTTACGCATGTATAGGCCGCGTGCGTGTATAGGCCGCAGCACAATTTTCAGACAGAAATTATAGAAAAAATAATTTTCTTGGAATATTATTTCAGGAGTATTACACCCTGTATTACTTATTATGAATATATTTTTTTAATGAAGTGTGATTTCGAAAAGTTCGAATATAAGCCGCACCCCAGTTTTCCTCTTGAATTTTTGGCAAAAAATGTGCGGCCTATACATGCGTAAATACGGTATTATTTTCTAGTAATTGTTCTTAATATTATTACTGCAGTTTATTTTCTGTATTCCAAGTAGCGCCCTTCAAAAAGGTTTCTGCCCCAAATTGTATTCGCGTTTCATCCTAGCTTCCTAAATTCACTGTTCTATCTATGTAGTCAGTAACTTGTTCGGTATTTAATATCTTGCATTCCCCTCTAAATCCATCCATATTTGATGTGATTGCCTTTCCTGACCTTTTACTAACCTTGTTCTCCCCGCAAAGATCGCGTTACAGCACCACATAGAACAAGTGATCATTTATATATCGTTATGGTTTTAAAGCTTTTCATTCGAAACGGGCAATAAAACGTTTTTGAACTGAACAGTAACAGATATTTAAGGAAAAGTTCTGGGAGCAACTAATCTACTTTCCTTTGACACAACACGTACCGCATAGAAAGCGACGTGTCCAACGATTATATTGTTAGTTACTATAGGATTCTGACGGTGGTGTATAACACACAGAGATATTGGGTTTTACTCCTTGAAACCAGGACGATGGGCAAAGTCCGAGAGCCCAGTATCCCTCTGAATTATATTGTTGTATGTGTATTCATTACCGCGGTAACTTTTTTTTATCAAGTCGTTGCCTAGCAACACATACAGTCATACAGACTGATGGTGGGGATTTATGAAGTACGCCGTTGAGATGGGCTCAGGTGCCATGATATTCATACCTAGTTTCATAAAAACTGGTTCAGACATTCAAAAGTTGATGGGGGAGATATCATGGTGATGTCATAAGGTACTTTTAATTTTTCAAAATAAGGAAAGTAGCTAAAATGAATATCCGTTCATTAATTTTAATGAGGTATACTCATTTTATTTTTAATCAGCGTTTTACTTAATAACAAGATTTCAAACAATTGGCACCATCTCGCATAATCTGCAAGGAGAGGTCTTTACAGTTTCACAGTTTGTTAAATGAACAGTGATTGAGTTGTTAGTTTCATGGCTGATATGCAACATCTCTGTTTGGCTCGAGAGCTTTGTTGTCTGGCGTGCTGATGGATACGTATCTATATATCCCTTGGCGAAGTCTTGTTTTGTTCTCTTTCTTACGGGGTGAAAACACCTAGAGTTCTTATATAATGCAACACAAATTCTACCACGGAAAATAGGTAGGCCCGTATGAGAAGAATGAACATGCTCCATAGAAGATAGAATAGAAAAATTCAGTTCTCGTGCCTTAGGAAACGTTCCGGGCAGTACTTTTTTTCTGAAGAGTTCTGTATTCTGCGATGTAGCGCCGTGTAGCCAAGTGAAAGTCAGCCGACGTTTCGGAGATACATGTCTCCGTCTTCAGGCTTTCACTTAGATCTGTTTGGTGTAAATGAAATATTCCTCTTTATCACAGCTATTGCACCCTCGTGCATGTGATGAATAGCAGGTTATTGCGAAGCAGTGGGAAGCACGCACGTGTCCGATTCTAACGAAATCACGATCACAGGAATGTCGTCATTATAACTCACGGTACATGAGAGTTACCGTAGTCAAGAACGTTACGGTAACATAACCTAAAAACTAAGTTCTTAAGTTTTATGTATTCACTGTTCAGCCAAAACGTTCATTCTTTTTTAACTTATGTATTTTGTGTCAGTTATAATTTTATCAGCCATAATATGATAATATGCCGGTCACGGTAGCCGAACAGTCTAAGGCATGCACTGTCTTCGCTCGCTCGGAAGCCGGGATCGTGGGTTCGAATCCCACTCAGGGCATGGATGTTTGTGTGCGTTTTTCTGTGTTTGTCTACAGGTAGAGGCCTTGCGACGAGCTGATCACTCGCCCAAGGAGTCCTACCGAATGTGTAAGATCTAGTAAACCGAAGTGAAACGGAGAGTTTCATGGAGGCAGGCCTAGGCCCAAATTGGGGCTGTAGCGCCACAGAAATAAAAAATAAAATATGATAATATTATAATGTGATTGAAAGTTTATTCTTTTTAAAATAATGTTTATATTTCATATCATGGAATAAATGATATGTGCGTTCATATATATAAAAACAAGATAACAATAGAAGCGTATACATATTACAATTTTTTGTTGTGATTAATGTGCTGGGCTACCTAATGTAGCTCAAAACAAATTATTGTATACGTGGTATCTAAATCAAATTATTTTTTTGCGTTGCATTATTATGATTTATAATAAATTTGAATATAATTCTACTCCTCACTATGTAATTAATCTCTGTCTTAAATACATATTCTATACTGCTGATTTCGTGTTTCCTATAAATGTAATAACACACAGAATACATAGAGAGGCCTACAGAACATTGGTGCTTAATGAAAATTTTAGATATTTGTAATTTTTATTGAAAATTTTGTAGTAACATATTTATGGCCTACTGAACGAAATCTAAGTGGAAGCCATGTAAGATGCTGTTAATACTGCTAATTAGCGTTGTCATTAGTAGAAGTATAGCGTATGGCGTATGAACAATATGGGGAAAAAATATTTCAAATAAACGTGTAGATTATCGTAAAATATTTTTATTTTACGCCATACACAGCATTATAATATGATAAACGTTGTTATGTAAAAGGGTAAGCTATCCCTGTACATAATTATTTAAGCACCACGCCATGGAAACGTATTCGGAAGTGGAGGTATAGCTCCACCATTTTTACCTCGACACTAAATGGAGGTGAGTGGTCATCTTCATGTCCTTGTCACTTTTTTTCCTTGGCACAACAGACCTAGTGAGCCTAGGCCTACCTCCATGAACTCCGTTCACTTCGGTTTTTCTAGGTCTTACACATACGATAGGACTCCTTGGGCGAGTGATCAGCTCGTCGCAAGGCCTCTACCTGTAGACAAACACAGAAAAACGCACACAAACATCCATGCCCTGAGTGGGATTCGAACCCACGATCCCGGCTTCCGAGCGAGCGAAGACAGTGCATGCCTTAGACCGCTCGGCTACCGTGACCGGCCCTTGTCACTTTAACCCAAGGAAATCGCCCCCGGCACCCATTGGATGAGAGGCTACGTGGCCCCCGGAGCTGGTCTGGGCGCTGTGGAGAAGATAAAAATCTTTCCACTACCGGAAATAGAGCCCCATCCGAGCAGCCCGTGGCCCGTCGCTATACCGACTGAGCTGTCTCGAGCTCTGTTATGTATATTGTTTGATTCAGTTCTCAGCTTTATGTAAAGGAAGGGCTGTAATGAAACGATAGAAACAAGTTAAGTTCGTTAAGCAATTCTCATGTAGAACAAAGTACCAAATTTAATCAAAATCTTTCAGTTTTGGAAGTAAGCCATTTGGACTGGTGGACACATAGACCTCTTCGGTATATGTTTACTTCATGCTCTTGGGTTAAAGAACGCTTCAAATTGTTGGTATGATGTATTGCAGATGTTTCGTATGAAGTTATACAAATAACCGAACAAGCTTTTCTGTAGCGAACCGTGACAATTGGTATTTTCTGAACCCACCTTTTGCTTAGATATTGTACATTTCATAAATGAACGTTATGCTTTTTGTATTTTCTTTTTTGATGAAAGTAAATTATAAATGAGAAAGTAGTGACAGAGAAAACGAAGGAGAAAACTGAAGTCGGGGTTAGAACTACAGTATCATCTTTATTGTATGTAATTTTAATGAGTTTATCTTTCGAAGCGAACAGAGAGACGTTATTCAAGATATTTCTTATCGCTTTGTGAATTTATGAGATGTTGCTCATTAGTAGAGCCAGGCCTTTGACGTCAGGCCGTAGTATATGTTGCACCACTCTTTGTTAAAGTGGCAGTTTGCGGATCCCTGATTACACACAGTTTGATTCACAGCCACTCTCAGAACTAGGCCTGAGACTTTCCACCCTTCAGACCCGGTTTCATATATGGCTAGTCTGATAGGCTGTCAGACCGTCTAACTAACTGGTAAGAAAACTCGAATAATTATCTTCAGGATACCCTGAAGATGTAAGCGGTAGGTTCCTCCGAAACA
Source organism: Cryptotermes secundus (assembly GCF_002891405.2). NCBI lineage: Eukaryota > Metazoa > Arthropoda > Insecta > Blattodea > Kalotermitidae > Cryptotermes > Cryptotermes secundus. Next base: position 291,899 of record NW_019727402.1, on the reverse strand, counting down.
CTTGAAACGATGTATCAGCCTACACTGCGTCACATCCAAGAAGAAAGTGATCTTCATAGTCACCGCCATGAGAACCTCTTATCTCGCAGCCTTGATCTGTGCGTTTCCTTTATTGTAAAAGACCAAGCTTCACACCCATACAAAACAGCAGATAATATTATGAGCTTTTAGGTTCTTACCAAGGTGAATATTAAGAATACAAGCTTTTGGGATGTTACTCCATGTGCTACACTGTAGATGGAAATAGCGGGCTTCTACCAGACTACGCGGCGTCACATCCCAGAAGAACTAAATTTTACGTACAACTGTGGTTTTGTAAACTTTAACCTTTACTTTTTTTTTCCATAAGAAAACAGACGAATGCGAATTAGAATTCGAAACCGTCACAGTCTGACAGACCACCATTGTGGCCCGAAACGTACCGTGCTTCAGTCGTTACAATTATGCAGCTTCACGTACGAGTATTCGTATATCCCTCCTCGCCCGCTTCGTAACTACTGCCACAATTCCTAATTGACGCTGCTCTGTGTAAGAGAAGGAAACAAAAAACTAGAACGTTCCCTTCTCGACTTTCTGCCTCCAGCGATCTGTGCTAAATAGGTGGGCTGACCTCCAGTGACCTCCACTGACCCGACGAATCCTGTGGGATCTGTCCCAGACGGCATAGAGTTGTACACCTCGCCTATCTAATCCGACACTTTCTCATTAACTCAAGACTATATTGCGCTGCCACAAAACGGACCTGTTGGGAGATTTACGTCAGTGCGGCCCGTGGTGCTTCTGTAACTTGAGTCGTTGCACAGAAATTTGACCGTCCGCTTCGTTTTCTGGATTCCATTTATTGTAGAAAGCCAATTAAATGATTCGGTAAGAAAATAAAAGCGTGTTGTACGCTCAGATCTACGTCTGTTGCCAGCCAGCCATCCTTCGGCCGTGTGAAGTGCACGGAGATACCAAGTTATTATATGATATCAACAGTTTGTGAAATATCAGATCCTTACACAATAATCTTAATCGAACTAGGTATGACGTCAGATGTCACTAATTAAGTAGGTTTGTTACGTGTATACAGATTGCGGCACGTGTCAATAGTCGTGAATACAGTCTAAAATATGTAGATTATCTATCTGTCTGCAAGCCATTCCACGAAAGTCTTTCACAATATTCTGAAGTGTACGGACGTGACCCTTGCACGCTCCGAGACCCAGTTTGCAGATCAAGTAATATATTGTAATTGTAAGCATTAACGTAAATAAATTAACAGTGTGGTTTGGAGAACAATAAGTGAATAAACATCAAGTTGGATCAACTCCCAGAATACCGTTAATTCTGCATCGCTACCCCGAGTCTCATGCTAACCGACCCAGCTAGTTTCCCGTACCTTTACCGACCTTCCTTTTTTTTATTGCTAGTGAGGTGGGACTAAGTCCCTTGTACTGCGGCCACTTCTGGCTTATTGTACCAGCCCCAGATGATAGGTGAGGGTGATTCTGGAGCAATTGGTGGAATGAAGATTGGCAAGGGAAACCGAAGTACTTGGAGAAAACCCGCCCCAGAGCCACTTTGTCCACCACAAATCCCACTTGATCAGACCCGGGATCGAACCCGGGCCGCCGCGGTGGGAAGCCAGCGACTAACCGCTTGAGCTATGGCGCGGCCATCTATCTATCTGTCTGTCTACAACCCTTTGTTGGACCTTGCCCTCTTGTTTAGTTCTTTTACCTTTTACACAGGAGGTAGGACTCCTCGGGCGGGGGATCAGCCTGTCGCAAGGTCACTACCTGCACGCAGGGTAGCACAAACACAGAATAAACGCAAACATCCATGCCATGAACGGGATTCGAACCCACGATCCCAATGTTTGTGCGGGCGAAGACAGTCCATGCCATAAACCGCGCGGCCACTCTGATCGGCACAAGTGTCAGGCATACGAAACAACAATTTTATTGGTTGCTTTGTATCGCTGTTTGAACGCTGTGCCTTACTCTAGCTGAAATAATTGTTTTAAAATAAAGTGCGGCTTGAAGTATGAGGCCCTGTGATAACTTCCAGTAGCTGGGGAACTTGTTACTGCAGACATTTTTATAGGGACTACTGTTATCTGGATTTATTTGCTATTAATCATACCGCATAATGTTATTATTTGCTTTTAATGGCTGTTGAATGCGATCTGTTACTCTGAATATTTTTTTAAACTAAAGTGCTGAGAACATTTTGTTCTAGATAATATCCAACCAATGGAGAACTTTGTTATTGCAGACCCTTCTTATACTCGTACGTTAATAAGGACTTATTTATTGTTAGTCAGGTGGAATAATAGACCTTCAAGCAGATGAACTGTTGGTAGATTAGCAAAGCGTCGATTTAGTGCTACTCAGGAAATTCCGATCTCTTATTATGAAATCCGAAGGTTCAGTACGTCGCTTTAATCCACTTGCACGAGTAAAATTATTTGGATAGGCTTATTTCACTTAAATTAATACGACACTCATATACGACGACTTGACTTATGTTCCTCAATTGACGTTTTAACCAAATTTAACAGATCATGAAAATTAATACACATTGGACTCAACCAGAGTCAGTTCAATCCATTTCACTCGTTCACACCTGAATTCTCAAAATTGTTTTTTTATATATATATTTTCTGTACAATTTGACATTTACAGGCAATAACCCATATTGTACTGCTGTAATTTGTACACATGTAGCATGAAAATTAATTATCTTGGTTGTCTTTAATTTCTAGGGCTAGTGCGGGGTTCGATTCATGACAGGAACGAGATTTTTCTCTTCACAGCGTCTACACCAACTCCGGTTCCCACCCAACCTCCTATTCTATGGGTGTCGGTGGCTCTGTCCCCTGAAGTGAAGTGAAGTGAAGTGAAGTGAAGTGAAGTGATATGTGCACGAAACTGACTATTCACTTCCATCTAGTGCCGAGGTTAAGAATGGGGGAGCTATACTTCCACTCCCCCCACATATATTCGTGGTATTGCGTATAATTAATTAAGCACAATGAAAACTACCGTTGTTATAGTGCAGATTCACATCTCATATTCGAAGGTACTGGCCCGTAGCCCCAGGGTGTCCCAGATAATTCTACTCATTTTATTTAGCTTTGTACCGAAGCACCAAATTTTAAGCTTAATTTTTAAGTCATTATGAATGATTGATAATGTAAATTGTGCATTTGGCTCACTGTAATACTAATGTATATAGGATTATAACCACTGCCTTTATATACCTATAATTTTATTTTTTTTATTGCTAGTGGGGTGGGACTAAGCCCCTTGTACTGCGGCCACTTCTGGCCTATTGTACCAGCCCCACATAATGTGTGAGGGTGATTGTGGAGCAGTTGCTGGAATGAAGATTGACAGGGGAAACCGAAGTACTGGGAGAAAACCTTACCCCAGCGCCACTTTGTCCACCACAAATCCCAATTGACAAGACCCGGGATCGAACCCGGGCCGCCGTGGTGCGAAGCCAGCGACTAACCGCTTGAGCTATGGCGCGGCCTATATATACCTATACACAGGGTTGTGAGTTGTTTGTTCCTTTTGGGAGTACGGTTGGCGATTTCGCATAAATGTTGCACACGCTCTTGTGCTGACTGGTACAATGAAAGCACAGTGTAGCAAAAGACGCTGCGTATGACCAGAGCCGTGAATAAAATGCATATTTACTTGGCCGCGTTACTCATTAAATCCAGTTATACAGTTGCAGAACTAAGAGAATTCCAAATGTTCTATCCAGATTTGAAATTTTTGGTTAGGTCTGTAATTCTAAATGGTTTATTACATGATATAAGGATGTCCGTGGTAGAACCTTACATCTTTATAGGCTTGGGTTTTAAGCTGTGTTAATTAAACAACAGTAGAATAAAATAGACGGCGCAAGTCCAATTTGTATGATGTTAGGGCAGTGTAGTAAGGAAGCTGTGTACCAGTATAGTTAGCTCTTACGACACATTAAAGTTAGTTGAATGCCACTTGTGGAACCGAAGTTTTGTGATGCCGTAAACGAATGTAGTATTAATCGGAGTAAACTGAAACCAACCAGTAATTAGGTAAATAATTTTACTGGTAATGTAATTGGATCAGAGGACCGTAATGTCTAACATTTACAGAGTTCTGCACAGTTTCCGCTAACAACTGCTTAACGTTATTAGTGATCAGATGTGGCAACAGACAAAACACTTTTGACCTCAATAAAACATGATAGTTTTTCACAGATCTTTCACCATGCAGAATTTGGAGTCTGCGCAGAATGGTGTTGTTCCCACTTCATAGGCTGACACTACTGCCATGTTAGTATTGCTGAAGAGAAAAAGTTGCAAATACTAGGTCGGACGTCAGTAGCACAATATTCATATCAAATTCCAGGGAAATGCATTAATTATTGTCATCTGTGTTACTAATAAACGTAATTGAATTAAGGGGGAAAGGAAATATGCAACGTTTTTGACATTGTACTTGGAAAATGTGGCATAATTGGTATGTCGCTTCTGGAAGCCCCTTTAATTAAAAATAATTTGATCGTTATTTATATTTATTAACTATTATAACTCATTTCTCAACGTTTTATAACCACTGACGGGAGGGAAAAGTAATTCGCACATAAAACACTTTAAAACGAATTACTTTACATGTTTATAATAGTATTTTTTTTTCTCAGGATTTCTGAACAGACTTTGCGAACATTTTTTAACACTCTGAATATTTAAACGGCACTGGTCTCTGGCAAAGAAGGATATTTTGTGTTTGCCTTTGGTTTCAGTCGTCACAGGCGACATATCTATCGTTGTTGGAGCTTCTCCTCAGTTTCGTATCGAGTGCCTTTTTTTTTTATCTCAGTCCCCTGTATTCTCTGGATACTGAACTCTTTATATTTACTGGACACTTCGTGCATCAGAGGAAATACTTCAGGACGCCAGGGTTTTCATAAGTTTTCAGATTTAGGGCAATCGAAAGGAAGATGTATGAAGGAACTTCGTACCATTATAACGTTGCGCTAAATAAAACGGACACTAAACAAAGAATAGTAACAGAAGAAGAGTGTAACAGTTAAACCGTTTTCTGGATCGTTACACTTCAAAGTGTCTTACCGTCCACATCCTTTCTGGTTCATTATTCAGTAATCATCCTACCATTGATGCTAAATAATCTATGTTTTGAAAGCGTCGTTGAGTAAATTGAAAATAAATAAATAAATAGTACTTGGTACAGTGCCCTCTAAAGTAGCACTCAAGGATTCTGAACTTCAGAAAGAGATTAACACAGACCGCCGTGATGACATAATAACCACGTAAAGTTGTAGTACTCTCACATGATCGTCTGAAGGACACAAGGAGGATGAATACCAAACTCTAAGGGGGGGGGGGGAGGTTAAACAAAAGAATCCTGATGATGCGATCTCTCAGCACTCACGATGCCAGTTACAGGTTCACACGGCTTCCAGAGAAGAGTTACGTTCTTGTAAAGAATAACGTAGACATTGAAATGGGAATTAGGCATCATATATTTCGAGAACTTCTAATTTAATTGAGGATGACGTAATGTGTCTCACCTTCATGATAGAAATGCAAATCAGCTTAATCATCGTGTCGGATATTTAGGATTCTTTTAAGAACCTGTTAGAACTTACAGCGCAGAAAAAATTAAAATTCTCTTAGTGTGGGTTGGAGTCCAGCTGTGTCCACTAGGANGCCAGCGACTAACCGCTTGAGCTATGGCGCGGCCATTACAGCGCAGAAACTCGGGTGACGAATTTCAGCGTAACGAGTAAGATGCTTAGATGGGCCGCGCCATAGCTCAAGCGGTTAGTCGCTGGCTTCCCACCGTGGCAGCCCGGGTTCGATCCGGGGTCTAGTCAAGTAAGATTTGTGGTAGACAAAGTGGCTCTGGTGCAGGTTTTCTCCGAGTACTTCGGTTTCCCCTGCCAATCTTCATTCCACCAATTGCTCCACAACCACCCTCACCTATCATCTGGGGCTGGTACAGTAGGCCAGAAGTAGCCACAGTGCAAGAGACTTAGTCCCACCCCACTAGCAATGAAAAAAGATACGTAGATGATCTTTGCAACGTAACAGATTAAGAATTCTTTATCCCTAAATACTTCATGATCCAACTCAGGGCATGGATGTAGTTTGTGTGTGTGCGTTTTTCTGTGTTTGTGTACAGGTAGAGGCCTTGCGACGAGCTGATCACCCGCCCAAGGAGTCCTACCGAATGTCTAAGATCTAGTAAACCGAAGTGAAACGGAGAGTTTCATGGAGGTAGGCCTAGTTCCAAACGAGGGCTGTAGCGCCAATAAAAAAAAAAAAACTTCATGAACACAAATCCCCTTTATTAATTTAAGTTGTTAATCTTCCAAGCAGTGTTCTTTAAGCCGCTTCACTCCGTAACACCGTAACACCGTGTGTTCTCATTAGTCTGACGTCGCTCTGTATCCCCAGAGACTACTTTCCATCTTGCTAGTACGTGTCAGATCGATTGCAGGTATCTAAGGGATCTGAGGGTTAGTAGTTGCTGGAACTCTGCATGGCTAATCTAGGTCTGGTTCATATTATTGGGCTGAAATTTTGAAACCTAATACGAGTCTCTTCCTGAAATATGATTCGCCTTTTTACATAACGGTGAGAGAAAGTTGTTATGGCCTATCCGAAGTGTAGAAAAGACTATTGATCTTCAGGCCGATCAAAGTGGCCGCGCGGTCTGAGGCATGAACCGTCTTCCCTCGCTCGAACACTGGGATCGTGGGTTCGAATCCCACTTGAGACATGGTGTCTGTGTGCGTTTATTCTGTGTCTAGGTAGTGGCGAGCTGATCCCCCGTCCAAGGTGTCCTACCGAGTGTGTATAGGATTAAGAAATTGAAAAAGCGGCCAAGGTCCAGAGGAGTATAGAGCCATAGAGAAAAAAATGGTCTTAAGGCGTTAGCGTTGCGAGGTGTAGCAGGATAATGTTGGGCGCCGAAATTCATTGCAGACCACAAGTTAAGCACCTTGTCAGTACATCTGTAACTTCATTGTGTCTTGCAGGAAGCATGGCCAAGTTTGTTTGAAGTTCGTAATGGCCTGTAATTACACTCACGGTGAGTGTAGCAAGAACTAATATTTACTTCCTATGTGTAATCACCTCCTCGTTGGTGAAGCATGGCGTCGCAAAATTAGGATATTACGGAGCGAGGCCAGACTTGAAATTTATAACGTTGTTATATATTGTGAGGTGGAAAAGAAATATGGTCTTAAAATTAACCTAAAAATAACAAAAATTTAAATAAGATCTAAAAGTTTGTGACGATGGAATATTATTTCAAATATTATGTTTTTGGACATTATCCATCGTCTTGTCGTTGTCTAAAAACCGTCCTGTTTCTTTTTAAAACACAACGCTTCGGAGACTGGATTCTGTCTCCGGAGACAGGAACTAGCTCTATCGATTAGGCACAACTGAGTAGGTTTTACCTGAAGAAGGAGACAGAATCCAGTCTCCGAAACATTGTGTTTTGAAAAATAAACTGGACGGTTTTTAGATAAAGACAAGACGATGGATAAGGTCCAAAAACGTAATATTTATAAACAAATTTAAAATATATAATTCATAGTTTCGAAATAAAGCATTCCGTGTTACTGCTGTCAAACGATACGGACTGTACCTGTTGTCTTCTTTGTGCCCTTCGAAACGTCTGACAAGCCGCCATATTCTAGGCCGGCTCAACTCTTTGCCAGGTTGTAAGTTCGTGAATGCTTTCTCCGATGTCGAATGTGGAAGGAAATTATTCTTAGCAGTTCTGTGCCGTTAGTTTCCTCTAGCACAACCAGCTCACGTGGCCATGTGGCATAGCCAAGGCGCTAGTTCCTCACCGTCATGTTTGTATGGTTTCAGTCCGCCCTCAACACTCTGTCATAATGGGAATCAGCTATGTCGGCATGCTCTACTACTGGAGCATGTATCTCAATATCCCTACCCTTGCATGTACTGAGAACTTCTGCTATAATAATATTGATTTACACCGATAATTCAGTTACATCTATTGCAAAATCTCCGCCCGATAATTCCAGGTTGTGCTGTGTAAGATTTTAAGTTCTCATAAATAAAAACAATACATACTCCGTGGTTTTAGTCCGCAAGCGAACTATACCCACCGAGCGTCCGCCGCTTGTCGGCGAAGTTAGTGCCAACTTTAGCGGATAGAGGGTGTCGCGTGGTCAGCGCAACGGATCCCCACGGCCGTTAATTTCGGTTTTCTAGATCTCAGCCGCTATGTCCCTGAAATAGCTCCTCAATTATCATCACGAGGCTAGTGGACCCCGTTCGAGACCCACTACTACACAGAAAAAATCTAGTAGCGCCGGGAATCGAACCCGGACCTCTGGATCTATAACCAGGGACTCTGACTACTAAACCACAAAGGCGGTGTTAAAATGAAGTTCTCATGGCGGTGAATATTTAGAGTACGGTCTTCTGGGACGTGACGCCGTTTAATTTCGTAGACAGGTATCAACATTTCGAATGAAACTGCTACCTCCATTTTCAAGTCTACCCTGAAGAAGGAGACAACTAGTTCCTCGGAATTTTGATATAGGCAGATAGCACACTGTCCAACCAACAGAACCTTTGGAATTGGAACGAATTTCTATAAAAAGAAAGCATATTTTTATGTGGAAGTGCCACATGTTTGTTGTAAACAATGTAGTTTGCAACGTATAATAGGCTACATCGCAGTACAAATTTTTGGGAAAGTATTTTCCGAACGTATGAAATTTAGTCTGTATTGTTCTGTTGTCCATCTTGAAACAACGTAAAAAAATATACCAGTCTTCCGTTTACTTTAATTTGTTGTCAGGTATTCCGCTCTGGTGATTTGTGACACTGTGTTGGAAAATTGTTTCAGAGTAAACATTAGTTAGGGAGACATGAAGACGTCATCGATATTCGGGTAACTTGTGCAAAGGACTACATTTAATATGCTTTGCAGGTTACTTCTGAAAATGTTGAAATCAATGTCAGCATGTGATCTTAACGTAGTGATTCGTGCTTGGAAACTGCGCTAAATATAGAGAGAATTACTTCGTATTCTTTAGCGGCTCTTGAAGCTAAAGCAGACTTCTCTTGCTTCATAAATTATAGTTGAGGTAATTAAACCAGGAAATTATATAGACTGCGAGGGATGGCGTGGGGAATGGAAGTTCTTACGCAGTCAGAAACTAGGTTCAGATCTAACTTGTGACAGTGGTGTATTAATACAGCTATTGTGTTTGTGGACATTGTCCATCGTCCTGTTTTTTTATTTAAAACAGAACGTTTCGGAGACTGGATTCTCTCTCCGTCATTAAATAAAGCCTACTCAGTTGGGCCCAATCGATAGCGCTAGTCCTATCTCCGGACAGCAGTATCAAGTCCAAGTCACATTGCGACTGACGGTCAGTCAGTCAGTAATTCTTGGTGTCGAGTCCCATCTGGGGCTTATGACCATATATTTATATCTCTTTGACAGTTACTGTCTTGTTTTTGTGGGGCGCCCTCTCTAACGAGAGGACGGGGCTGTCTTTTCTATGTGCTGCCGGCCCTTGCCAGAGCAGTCTTTCTTGGGTCCGAATCCATTGGGACTCGCGACCATATTTTACTGTCTCAGCTCTGAGACTTCCCTTTTCGTCGCCTCCTACGACTCGCAGGGTCACGATGGAGGTATTCGACCCCGCCTTCACACGAACTCTGTTTTTGCAGGAGCATGATCTGAGTTCCAAAGGCATTCTGGGCGAGACTGTAGAAGGAAACTTCCCGCCACTTTCTGAAAATAATAATCCTACGCCCCACGAAAAGTGTATCCGTATTGGCGACCTTCTTCAGTACCCGTGGAGACTATAACATGAGATATTGCCACGCTGCAATCTATAGGTGAATCATTCAATAGAAGAAAGAAGTCAGAAATCGTGTTTCGCAAACACATTTCTTTCTATCTTTTCACTTTTATTTCTTACGTCTCCCATGTCTCTTTATTAGTTTACTTTCTCCTTTTCTTTGTTTCTTTCTTTCCTTTATATATGTATATATATATATATCTGCTCCAAATGTTATTTATTGTAGCCGTTTCCAATTTAACAACGTGTGTGTGTGTGTGTGCAATATTACCTTACAGTCAGAATGGAACTAATTTTCGAAACACTGCGGATATAAGGATTTAGTAAAATTATATTCCATTTTTAAGATCATCAGCACAACTCCACGGTTTCTAAGGTTTTTATTTAAAAATCCACTACATATTTCGACTAATTTTTAGGCAATCTTGAGGTGGTATATTGTCGGAAATGTTAATTATTGAATTGTTTTGCTCACTTTTCTGTTTTCTAACGTATCCGACGTTGTGCCACCTGACTGACCTAAAATGGAACGAAGCACATAGTGATTTTTAAATCAAACCTTTATAGACATCGCAGAGCTGTATCGATGGTCATGGAAAAGTAAAATTCAGTTTTACCTGTAGCTTATTATAAAACAGCAGGGATAAAAAGTTGAAGGACGTGGGCATGTTTGACTGCGTTGAGATGGATCAGATCGTGTGGGTGTCACGAAGGAAGTAAAGAAAGGAGCTAATTAGATAAATATTATGTTAAAAAGAATGTAATGTGACATGTAGGCCCATTGCCAAGTAACAGCTATGCAAATAGGCGACAGTATAGCAGCCGTTGTTAGGGAACAACTCTGTGGACATGTTTCCTCGTCGACGAGAGAATACGCAATAATTGAAGAGACGTTTTCTGTACGGTCCGTGCCGGGGCTATAGAAGTAGGACTAATTTGACTTGTTTGAGTCATTTGAGAGCTGCAGTTGTGAGAATTGAGAAGATAGTAGTTGAGGCCTAGGACATTCCGGGAACCCAGAGGAAGGGGAACGTCCGCCGTTGAATCCTCTACTAAACAACGGCTAGTGAAGACTAAGAAGTCTTTATGTATGCTGTACTTACAATGATCTTCGGAGTGTGTAACTCAGTGAGACTGCCGTAGTTGTCTATAGGTACAGTTGTTTAAGAGTTCAGTAACTAATCCAAACTCCGTCAATCGTCACTTATAACGTGACAGTAATATTAGTGGGATTTGTATAATCTGTTCTTGTGTCGTGATGTAGTTGTGACATACCAGCGTAGGCTCGAACATCATAGCTGGTCCCGATGGGGGCGCCGCTGTACTCTTTGGCGGGAACCAGCTGGACACTTGGTGGTGCCAGTGGTGTCACTTCCATCGTGAACGGATGAGCATTGGATCCCAGTCTTTTGATTAACGCATCCTGTGAAAAGATGACCAAATACTATATGTACTTGTAGGATTTGAGTTCTCACAGTGGTGGTTATGAAGATTTCTATCTTCTGGGATATAACGCCGTGTAGTCCGTCTGATTGTTATCTGCTTTCACGCTGGTTTCTTTCTTAGCTTGTTCTTTGACCCTGAAGATGGAGGTGACATGTTCCACCAAAACGTCTGTTGACTTTCAGCCCACTACACGGCGTTCTATCCCAGAAGATGGAGCTTATCTGTGCACATATGAACGGTTATAAGGCGCAAGATCTGTCTTGAAAAGCTTATAGTTACCCGGTTGTTCAAAAAATTCCTTACTTTTATGGTAGTGGAAGATTCACTGCAGATTTTAAAGAGCTTATCCTTGGACCCCGATGTTAAAACATGATTAGGATAGAAGAAGACCCTCGCGTATAGGCTTCCTTGTTGTATGGAACACTGGGGGCCCTACTTGCGTTAAGGTTTTAGAATGTTGCGGTGGGAAATGATGATACGTGGGTTTATTGTTATGATGTCGCGTATTTTGTTTTCTGTAACATCATAGAGCTGTGGTTGTGTTGGTAATCCGGATGGCTGGATGGATATGGGTGCTCTGATGGGCGGATGTGATGGTTTAGTGGGTGTTTGTGATGTCGGATGGGCGAAAGGACGGATACATTGTTTGTTTTAGCTACTATTGTTATTATTCGATGTAGCTATGATAGTAATTAAGTGATGGGAGCGCGTCTCCCGAAATGCCATTGTTTCAACAGACTGAATCAGTGGGAACATCAACGGATGTCTGTATCAAGATATGAGGATTAAATGGACGAATAACGGTCTGTGGACGTAGAAGAGAGTCACGTAGAATAACCGGGTTTATTTGGTCATTGCCTTTATTTACAGAATTAACTTAATCGGATATCCTTATGTGTCATAAGCTGTGATTCATTAAATGTCACATGCATAGCGTTAATGAGTTATTAACTGCCAGCTGACATATGAAACGAATGCAGGCTTACATTGTTCTTAGATTGCTAATGGTTCTTTGTTTAAGGTGAAAACGAGCCTTTATTTATTTATTTTTAGCTCACTTTCCTTATTTTGAAAAAATAAAATGAAGCTTATGAAACCATCTGACCCCCTCTGTGGTCTAGTGGTCAGAGTTCATACCTACATATCCAGAGGTTCCGGGTTCGATTTCAAGCGCTACCAGATTTTGTGAGAAGTAGTGGGTCTGGAACGCGGTCCGCTCAGCCTCGCGAGGATAATTGAGGAGATATTTCAAGGAAATAGCGTCTCCGGTCTAGAAAATTGAGATTAACGGCCGTGGGGATTCGTTACGTTGACCACGCGACACTCTATGTCCACTAAAGTTGGCACTAACTTCGCCGAAAAGCGGCGGTCGCTCGGTCGGTATAGTTCGCTTGTGGACTACAGGCCACGGAGAGTTTATGAAATCATCTTACTCTCTGCCTGTATGTCCGTCTGCCTGTCCACTGTCCACGTCGCTGTCGGTAACTCGGATTATATATCATCGAACTGTTGGAGAGATTTGGAAGGAAGCAGTCATAGCCTAATTTGAGGCAGTAACTCGGCATTTCTTGGAGGGACTGAGAAGAACCGCGAGAAACCTCAGGATAGTCGATATTTCATTTGAGATTCAAACCGTGCACCTACTGAATGCAAGTCGGGAGCGTTAGCTCTTGAGTCATTGTGGTCGGTGGTAACCCTATTTCTTTTTTATTGCTAGTGGGGTGGGACCAAGTCCCTTGTACTGCGGCCACTTCTGGCGTATTTTACCAGCCCCAGATGGTAGGTGAGGGTGATTGTGGAGCAATTGGTGGAATGAAGTTTGGCAGGGGAAACCGAAGTACTCGGAGAAAACCTGCCCCAGCGCCACTTTGTCCACCACAAATCCCACTTGACCAGACCCGAGATCGAACCCGGGTCGCCGCGGTGGGAAGCCAGCGACTAACTGCTTGAGCTATGGCGCGGTCTGGTGGTGACCCTAACACTTAATCTTCTGGTATAAACCTTGTGATTTCAAATAAGCGATTGAACTTGAAAGTACGGACGATTTATTGTTTATTGGAGTGGAACCGTACTGGATTTTAGTGCCCCATTTGGGAAAGCCCTGGAAGGAAGGCAAGGATGTAACCAGTCAGCCAGTCACAAGGCCTTCGGCCCGTCTTTCCGTTCGTCTACCCAATCAGACATACACGTCGGCATGACTACTGCTCAGTCGTAATGACGTACAGCAGGCGCTCCGTGCGATCTGATATGGCTGCGTGCCTTTTAGGCTAGAACACACACAGCAACATCGGTCGTACGGAAAAATATCCTACGATTGTTTTTGCCGTACGACCTCCTTTTTACACTAGAGCGACCAAATACATTTCTTTGCTCTCCGACTGTCGTACGGTAGATGTCGCATATCGTCACGTATGAAAGCTTACTATTTGATGCGACGTGAACCGTACGACGTCGTACGACCGATGTCGCTGTGTGTGTTCCTAGCCTTAGGGTTAAGCTCTGTGTTCGGCTCTCACGTTTGTTTTCCGTGGTAAAGGTAAGGCTATCCCTGTAACATGCCGCGAAGGCCCGTTGGGCTTCCGAGACATCGAAGTTCTCACATTTTCTCTATGCAGTCGTCTCACAAATTGCGGTGAGGCCGGCTTTACGCGCCGGTCGCCCTTTACCCCCAGGAAGATTCCTGGTACTCATTTCTGTTAGCGGCTGAGTCCCCCCAGAGCCATAGTGCGACTGGAGAGTTTAGGTAAGTTGAAAAAATCCACCTCATCGGGACTCGAACCCGCGATCTTCCGGCTTGTAGCATAGTGCCTCAACCTACTACGCTACCTCGTGACCCGTAATAGTAAAATTAAACTGACCGTTGTAACCGTAACACTTTTTCAGTGTTTAAAAATTAATTTGTATTAAAGAAGAAGACGGTGTTGAACACAGATATGTTATGCATAAAGGTAGTGTCCCTGTGTCTTAATTAAGCACTGCGTCATGAAGGCGTGTGGGGGAATGGATGTATACATCTACGTTTTCTTGACATCGGCACTTAGTTGGAGATGAGTGGTCAGCTTCACGACCCGGCCGCTTTATCCCCGAGGGGGAGTCACCTTGACCCATTGGATACTAGGCGGAGTGAGCCCCAATACCTGTCAGGACGACGTAGAGAGGAGAATAATCTCACCCCCACCCGGACTCGAACTCCGACGCTTCGGCCATCCAGTCCGTAGCCAGTCGCTATACTAACTGCGCTGTCCCGGCTCTTACATGTTATATATATATATTTTTTTAATTTCCTCATATATTCATTTTTACAGAATGTTTCATGTGCATAACTCAGTATTTACCTTGCCATATACAGGAGTATTGCTACTCTTTTTATGTGCTTTATTATAACATTCATTTATGAATATAACGATTAATTTATTCCCATATGTACTGGTATAGTTTCGTTAAACTCGTTGAAAATACTGTCCATTCCATCATCCATTCTATCTAATTTTATTTCACAACGTTACATCTGTCGTTTTTAAAAGCCTCTACGAGTATATTAGCGTTTCGGGCAATATTCTAAAAAAGGGTCTCATTCAGTGGGTATGTGTGTATGTGTGAAAATTAACTTAGGGTCATAAATTTAATGACTGTCATGACGTCACGATCTCCTTTTCGTACCTGTCGGCTGCTCTTTCTAGGACAGTTTTGGAGCTTCAGGCTGTATCGTGGCACGGCGTCTTCTGCAGCATTGAGGCGATCTGTATTCCGGGCATTCTCTGATTAAATTCCTACTTCTCTGCACAGAATTTTTGTTTACTGAAAGAATTTAGGGGGATGCAGTTCTCCAGAATTCCATTTGAAGTCATCTTGAATAAATTCACTGTTCGCCGTATTATTCGGAAATTTTAACCAAAATGTTATGTTTTTTTACGTCTGACCAGAGAAGTCTTCCCATAGCAAGATTACATTCGATTCACGCTCCCTTTATACAAGTTTGGTTTTAATGTATAACTTTTTTTTTTCACAGCTACTTTATTGTTTATTGGTACTGCGTTTCTTGTTCTTATCGTCCTTGTACTTTTCTTCTTTGTCTGGTGAAAAGAGTAGTTTTTCCTTGTGCTGTTTCCTTGTTACTGTTATCTTTGTCTTTGGTCACAATGTAGTAATTGGCCTTGTAGCAGTTGATTCGGGACATAAATAATACGGAATTGAACAGAATTATTTATAACGTTAACAGATATTAATGTACTGTGTTAACGAATTCCATGGAGTGGAGTCCTTCTTTAGAAGATGTCAGTCGCTTGGTTAACCAAGAAATTCTCTGCCTCTTCTTCTTCTGCCTTTTGTATTATGCCTCTTCTGACCTATTTCCCATCATAATTAACCTGGAACCATGGATCTTACAGACAGTTTGTTGGACTCCTTGGACTGGGGATCAGCCCGTCGCAAGGCCTCTACCTACACAGGAGAACACAAACACAGAAGAAACGCGGACAGACATCCATGCTTCTAGTTGGATTCGACCCCACGATCTCAGTGTTTGAGCAGGCGAAGACATTTTATGTCTGAGGCCGCGCGACCACGGTGATCGGCTTCTCTGTTTTTATGGAACCAAAATATTCATTACCGTATTACAATATTCCGCCAGTGGGCCCTATCCGGATCTAGGAAAATCCAGTCCCTACCTCTCACATGGAATTAATTTAGTACTATGCACCTATTAATGCCTTGAGTCTCTAAGGAGTCTCTTCTGTTCTGGTTTTCAGACCAAACATTTTCTTTCACACGGTTCTGATCCCCCACACGTGATACACGTACCGCCCATGTAACTCGCCTATCTGATCGTCCTAAAAATGAAGTATATTAAAAATATTAATTAAAATCTGAGACTTTATGTGACGTAAAATTAAATCTCAATATAAAATCCAGTCCCGAAGCAGCCGACACAGGGAGAGGAAATTAATGCAGGTGTGACAGAAAAGTGTGTTACGTCACGTAATTTATTTCCGCTTCATTCTTCAAACTGAATGGGTACTTCCGTTATAAAATGCTTTAGATTTCCCTAGCGGGTGAAGGCAGATATAAAAGCTTTAACGTGTTGTTTCTGTAAGCTTATGACAGATAGCTAGGGTGCGTCCTTGTTTCCAGGCAGTGAGAAGTAGAAAATGTTCACAGACGGAACATCTTATTAAGGGCGCCTCCACTCACGATCATTACGTTGTATGCTTCTACACATACGCACACACATTCGCAAAAGAACAGACCTACTGTCTTACCGGGTGATTCTAAATTATTGTCGCGGTTTCCATGGCCCGTAATTTTCAAACCATAAACAACAAAATAAAAATGTTTACGGAATATGGAAGTGTAACTCAAGAAGTTTCATTACCTATAGAATCAGTACTGCAGAATGCTGAAGAACTTACACAAGTGAGCCTTTCGTGACACGTAAGATGTCCAAGCGGTATTCAGTTTCCCTCCAAATGTTCTCCAGTGTTTGCGGTGTAACCGTTTCTATCACAGCAGCAAACCCCGACAGTAATTTAGAATCACATTGCAAGTACACATGGTGTATACAAAGACTGAAAATTATAGGTTAGATTCCCGTTAGGGAGGTTCGGATTTTCTCTTCATTGTCGCTTCTGCCAACCTTGCGATTAAAAAATTCCTTCTTCTTCTTTTCTGACACTAAAGGATCATGTAGCAGCACGAACCTGAAGGCTCATTTGTATTTTTTAGATTATTAATGTGAGGATTGCATCTGCTGCCCCATTTACAAATGTCTTTTGTGACAGAGACAACTGTCTCTATCCAATGCGGCTTCTGGCTCTAACTAATTCTGCGCACACATTCACAGCGTCTGCACCTGCCCTTTGTGACAGAGACAACTGTCTGTATCCAGTGCAGCTTTTGGCTCTGACTGTACTTCTGCGCACAGATTCACAGCGTCTGCACCTGCCCTTTGTGACAGAGACAACTGTCTGTATCCAGTGCAGCTTCTGGCTCTGACTGTACTTCTGCGCACAGATTCACAGCGTCTGCACCTGCCCTTTGTGACAGAGACAACTGTCTGTATCCAGTGCAGCTTTTGGCTCTGACTGTACTGCGCACAGATTCACAGCGTCTGCACCTGCCCTTTGTGACAGAGACAACTGTCTGTATCCAGTGCAGCTTCTGGCTCTGACTGTACTTCTGCGCACAGATTCACAGCGTCTGCACCTGCCCTTTGTGACAGAGACAACTGTCTATATCCAATGCAGCTCCTGGCTCTGACTGTACTTCTGCGCACACATTCACAGCGTCTGCACGTGCTTATAACAATTCAGTCTTGTGCAATATTTGGTCTTATTGGAGGAGATGATGTACATCTGTTCTTCCGCGTGTCTCATCTCTCGAACAACGTAACGCAGCTTTATCAGTCTACTGTCTTTACTTAAAAAAATGAAAGTAAGCTTGTGAGGACCTTGCTCTCTGTGTGTGTATTTCATCCGCCCATCAGCTTTTAAATGCTCTGACCAATATTTATGAAACTTTCCATGTATATCATGGCACATGAGCACAACGGCGTACTTCATAAATCCCTCCCATCAGGCTACATGTCTATATGTGTATCCCCTATCGTTGCTACGCAAGGGCACGGTAAAAACGTTACCGAGACAACGAATACGCAACAGTAGGAGAACTGTTACACATGTCATTTTCTATATGGTCTGTGTCGTATCAAGAGAAGTAGACGATTAGTTCTTCCAAGAACTTCTTGTTAATTTGCTGCTAAAAATCTACACTAAAATAAAGACGTGTTATATTCTGGCCTGTATCTGACTATTATCACACCTAATTTACGTGAAGGTCAGATATAGGAATATCAAGTATTCAACAAAAAACGGCTCATTGTACTCGTATAAAGAATTGTACCTAACAGAATATGTATCTGCAAATTCTGTTTTAAGAAGTAGGGTTTCTGTCGCAAAAACACATATGGAAAGTTGCTGCACTTCAGACTGCTCACGAATTTCACAGTCGAGTGGGTCTCATGATTCGTGTTCAAAATATCCTGGGTTAGAATTTCGGCTCAGAGGTTTTCAGTGGGTTTCCTCGGCCCCTCCAGGCGTATACTACCTTAATAGGTCTACGTTGAAACATATTATAATTTAGATATAATTCCAGAATGTGACGCCGTGTACTCTGGTAGAAAGTTACCAGCATAACGGAGGTATCTGATGGTTCCATCTCGGGGTATAAGGGTACGTAGGTAACTTTCTACCGGTCTACACGGCGTCACATCTCAGAGAACAATAATCTTCGTATTCGTTGTCCTGAGGAACTCAGCCCTCGCAATGGCCTCTTATTGTTCTTTTCAATTCTTCGTTCACATAATCATCCTGTCTTCTTCTTTACATAACTTTCTCAGCTAAAGAAGCGTTGTCATGTAATCCATTAATCCATTAGTCAATCGAACCATAGTAAAAGGAGCAGTATTTCACTGACTTGTGGGTACGTTGACCTTTCTACTTGGTTCATAACCAGAGCGAAGAATGTTGCATAACAGGTTTCTGTGAGGAATGCATCCTGTTTTTACACTTAAATCCTTTCACTTTAAGGACATTAATGAATAATAAGACTAGCCAGGATCTTAGTGACTTTATAAAGGAGGTATTTACTACGGCGTAAAGCAGGATTCCAGGCGGTTGTATGCGTAATTCTGAAGAGGGAGAGGCGCGAGGTAAGAATTAATACCTTTAATACGAAGCTGGATGATAAATCTGCGATCATCGGAGGCCTCCTTTGGGTGTTGCATTCTGTAATATTATATTCATCCCTACTGTGGGTACAAGAATATACAAAACCATAATTTTTCCTGTGGTTCTGTATGGGTGTTAAACTTGGTCTCTTACATTAAGGGATGAAACTAGACTGCGACCAAAGTCCTCGATCGTGTAGGGTCACTTGTCTGGTATTCTAAAGAGCACGTTTCGGAAACTGGATCTGCTTCCATCCTCAGGTGAAAGAATTTTGGGGGCGCACCTACTCAGTTGGGTACGTTAAAAAGACCTAACCTTGGTCCACCGGACATAAATTGGCGTACGGTGATCGAGGTCAGCTCTTTTTTCTAACGGATACATCATACTTTCAACTGAGGACGGAACCATCGAGTTTCCGAGAACGTCGTGTTCCTGAGGATACAAGGACGCGAACCAAGTTCAAAAGCTCAGTAAACGTGAGTGTAATTTTACCTGTTTTATACACGGGTGCGAAATGCCATCCTCAATGGATCGACATTGTTTGAGAGCGTAATTCTTGGGTGAATATTTCGACCTAAGAACAGTGAAGTAACAGAGAAGCTGAAAAATACATAACGAGGAGCTCCATAAGCTGTATTCTCTAAATGTTCTTAGGCTGATTAAATCAATTAATATGAAGAGAATTAACATGTAGAACGCGTGAAGTAAGAACTACATAAAGAGATTAAGTGGCTAACTCAGGTGAAGAGACTCCTTGGGAGACCTTGAGATAAATGAAGGATAATATTAAAATTTATCTTATAAAACTAGGATGTGAGGGCATGGAGAAGATTAATCTGGCTCAGTACACGGTCCGTTAGGCTGTTGTGAATATGTTAATGAACCCTCGGGCTCCATTCTGAAATCTGAAAACGCACAGTTTTACACCATTGATTCATTATTGAACCCGAGGATGCAAAGTTAACTTAAATATTATAGACATTAGTGTAATCAGAATTACAGTTTTATTCTTGCCCTCTCGCCTAAAGAGAGTTAATTGAAACCGGTAAAAAATAGGTGTATGAAGTAAGACTGGCAAACAACTAGTAGATTCAAGCTGGATTTCTGTAATTACGATTTGTATTTTCCTACTGCCTCTTCTGTTTACGTTTCTATTTTTACTTCAAGATTTTTAATGGCTTCAAGAGACTTGTCTGTCTCTGGCATGTTGGCTAATTGAAAGAACACCTTCAGATACTTTTCGTTTAAAATTTCATACGCCATGTCTATATTCAGATTAATAATGAATTCATCACTGCTGATGCCAGTAGACCAATTAAAATGTCATCACGTGCTGGTCCCTTGAGACCACAGGTCGAGGATTAAGGCGGTGCACATGAGATTTGTGCATGCGGAGAAAGTAACTTTGAGGGGTAGAGAAAATACTGAAGATGCAAGAAATGCTTTTAAGACTCTTAACGTGACAGATATTATCAAGGGATATAAAAAGAAATGGAGAATTCGCGTTCTTCAGGTCCCAAGGGACAGATTACCAAATGCACTTTATACGTTGAGATTAAGAAGGGGGGTGGAGACCACCGAATAAGATGGAAAATGAGACTGTTTTTCGTTTTGGAACGGGTCAATAAGAGGACAAGCAGTTTATTATTTTATAAGAATACGAATGTTTCTTAACTGACTGGTTTTACGTTTATAAGGTTAGCCTTTCAGGGGCAAGTGCCGATTTCATGTCGTGTATGAATTTTCATAGTGTATATACTGACAGCATCGTAAAGTAGCCCCAAAAAAGAAAAAAAGGAAATGAAGATCCAGAAAAACACGGAAAATCACAGGTGGTTTGCTCGTTATTCCAGAACAGTCTTGAAACGTTTGCCTGCTGTTTATGAACGCCCTTAAATTACTTCACCACAAAAGCCTTCAGTGTAATTAACACGCTGTGACGCGTCATAACTTTCAGATATTGGAAACGTTTGTTGGTTTCGATTGACAGTATTATTCTCATGTACTGTGTTCTCCATATCAAGTAGAAATTTCTTTTATGGAACCTCGCTCGAAAAAGGAACGTTTTCAGATGTGTTGGAGAAATATGCCTGGTTAATGGAGATAAAATATCTAACACGAAACCAAAATTTATTTGAAACTCTTATTCTTTTAATATTATAACGTGGATGGACACAGCGTTGCTAGGTAACTGACCGGCAAGCGCATATCACAGAAACGAATGCGCAACAGTAGGGCGTCCATTGCTAAGCAATGCTTGGGTGGACACGCCTGACAACAATACATAATATCCGTTGCTAAGCAGAGCCCACCGTGGTCTTTTATTCTGAGCCTCATGAATCCAGCTCGCACTTTCATACTAATTCTGTAAGACATTTTAATATTATCCGTCCTTATACTACTACGTCTCTACAGTGGTCTGTTCCCTTCAGCTTTCTCGACTAGAATTTTTATTGCATTTTAATCTTTGCTGTATCTTTTTCTGGTTATGAAATAAGAACTCGTTAGAGTGTCAAGAATTACATTCCATTACCATTTCTGTATTTGTAGCTCTCCGTTTTTTTTGGGGGGGGGACTACCGGCCCTCCCATGTTAATCAGTAATTGAAATGTGCTTTTGAATATATCGACAGTGGTAGCAGACGGAGGCTCCAAATGCTAACAGCTACCCTAGTGCAGAAATCAAGAAATGCAAGTACTTCGAGGCACTTATCGAGAAATCGTTTTGTTTTCTGTGATTTTGAGTTTAGTAGCCTAGAGAGCTCAGTCGGTATAGCGACAAGCAACGGGCTAGACTGCCGAGGTTCCATTCCTTGCAGAGGCTAGAGATGTTTATCTTCTCCATAACGTCCAGACCGGCTCTGGGGCCCACTCATCCTTCTATACAATGGGTACCGGTGGGCAAAGCAGCAAAGGCGCGAACCTGACCATTCACCTACATCTGGTGCTGAGGTCATGAATGGTGGAATTATACATCCACCGCCTATGCGTCTTCATGGCGTAGTCCTTGGTTTTTAAACCGAGGCTTAACTTTTTCTTTTTACCTTTAAGGTATTTTTCCACAATAAATAAAATTAGGATTTTGGATTTGAATATAATCATGACTTCTTGAAACAATTTAATATCATATGTACTGTTTTCCAAGTGAATATGAAATTTCATTTTTTGCTAACTTCTACGCCTTCCAGAAGGAATAAAGAAACACCAGACTCTAGCAATGGGAAGTGCAGTACTTCATGCTACAATACTGCATTTAATTGTATGTAAGTTAACAGGCCTCTCTGAAAGTATAACTAATTATCAGATGTGAACCTTATGCACTGAAGTACAGAAGTATTGCATTTATACGACGAATTATGACGTGGTACTGGCGGGAGAGTCCATGTTGTTTGAAGTTCCATTCCGAAACATATCGATTTAAATCGAATATGCTTTATAATTTGAAAGTTTTACTGTTTGTGTTCTGCATTGCCAGGTTTACGGACGTCCAACGCGTCCGATTGCCAGTTGATCGATTGTGTCTTCTTGTCATTTGCTGGACAGGCTCATTGAGTGCACGAAAATGCAACTTCCTATCCTACTGGGGTGTCTGGGAAACTTTGTGGTTAATATCGTGAATTGATATTTTAGAAGAGAGAACGAGAAGTGGCTGTAATTTGGTTTTATTCAGTGATTAATGAGGGGCTTCATAATTTGTACATTTAGCCAAATGTTAGTAGAATGATATAATTAAGGATGATGAGATGGAGGGGCATAAGGCACACATGGGAAAGATGAGATGCATACAGGGTTGTCGTCGGCGAACCTCAAAGAAAAAAGCACTTTGTAGATGTAAACGTGGATAAGATAATATTAAAATTGATCTCACACAATTAGACTGGTGGGGGCTGCATTTATTTGGTTTATTTGAACCAGTGGTGGGCTGTTGTGAATACGGTAATGAAGTCCGGGTTCCATGAAATGCGGGTAATTTATTGACTAGCGCAACAGTTGTTAGCTTCTTAAGAAGTATTCTGCCACATGGAGTTAGCCAGTTGGATACCTTCATCGTGTTTAAGCCATATTCACACTCGCCGTTGGGCTCACGCTCCACATTCAGTGGATATGCGGCTTCTTTCCCGGGAGGTGATCTTGCCCACTCACCACGATCAAATGTGTGGGGTTTCACTTCCACGCCCCTTATTCGCCCCCGTGGCATCGTGCTTGGACACAGAGACTAGTTTACCATTTTCATTAATACCACGGTGTGGGTATTCGACCTCAAAACTCCAGATGAAATTCTTCCGTCTTATTTTCGGCAATTACTTTGAATGCTTGTATGCAAGGGAGAACAAAGTGGGGGGAAGAAAAGAGCTCTAGAGGGAAGGAAAGACAAAAGGAAGGAGTAAATTATCAGAGAACAGGAAATAAATTGGTTAAGAAGGAGGAAAACGTTGGACGAAATAAGAAACCGAATGCAATGGAAAGATAGAGAAAGAAATTCCTAAATGAACCGTTGCAAGGACGAGGCTGATTGACTCCACACTGAGGTGGCTGAATCTTATCAGACGACAGCCGCTTTCATTTGGATGTTTGTATCTTTCATTCGTAAGACTGAATTTCTTGGAACTACCATGTAGCATAGTTGGTTGAGGCACTATGCTACAAGGAAGGTCGCGGGATAGAATCTCGATGAGATGAATTTTTTTTTTCAGCGTACCTAATCCTTCCAGCCGCACTATGGCCATGGGGTTGACTCAGCCTCTAACAGAAATGAGTACAAGGAATATTCTTGGGGGTAAAGGGCGGCCGGCCCGTAAGGCTGACAACCTCACTGCCATCTGTGAGCTGATTGTCTAGAAAATGTGGGAACCTCAACATCTCACAATCCTATGGGCCTCCACGGTCTGTTACGCGGATACCTTTACTCTTTTTTTTTTTACTTTACTACCACGAAGTAGGCGCCTGGTCTTACTTCGGCGCAGGCCTGCAGCCGGTGTCAGTGTCATGTTATGAGCAACCGGGAATACTTCACAACATCTACAGTCTTCAGTGTAACGATGCCTTTCACAGCCAAGTCTTAGATCGGGTACAGTTTATGTTTGCTGCCTGAACCTAGTTTGTTTAGTTGAGGTCCTCACACCGGTGACTCTGAAGAATGGGCTACTGTTTTCTGGGTTTGAAGGCAGTTGTATCCTGCCGCCTGCTTCTGCTGGCTTTTTGCTTGGCTTAGTCCTACATCCTGAAGATGGATGCGATATGTTCCTCCGAAACGTCGGACAATTTCCGAACTACACGGCGTTACAACACAGAAGACCGCACTCTTTATAGTCACAGCCGTGAGAACGTCAAGTCCAAAGTCTACCACAGTGTGTTTGTATATTGTGGGCGGACATTTCACCTTGATGGTGGCATCAGCCAATATATTCGAGATGTCTGCTATGCGCCCACCCCACCAAAGAAGCCAGAATTCATGTCGGCATTGAATCGCCGCGGAGGTACACCCCGCCCCACTCAAAGCCTGAAATCTTCTGTGGTTCTGCTGCTGCTTTACTGCAAACAGACAGTGACTGCCATTGTTCCACTGTAGTACTGGGTGTGGCAGCCACACACATCAGCCTCTTCTGTTAGGTTCGAACTAAGCATTTAAATCTATCCACATCATTCAAATTGCATATCACTTCTTCCGTGACTTCACTTTCACCTCTTCTGCTGATTCAATCTAAAGGGTTAGTACCGAACCTCTAGCTAAATGGTCATCCCTCATTCTGGAACCTCTGTGGGCGTATCCTCGTCGTTGGTGGATCCCCGCAAGGCCGATCCCTGAGAAGACCTGTAGATCCCCTGAAGTTCCCCCATAAAAACATTTGAAACAAAGAAATAACAGGCAGAAGGGTAAATATACAAGAGCATGAAGGTGTAGCACGAAGTGACATTTATTTACTATACTGAGGCCAGGGAAAGAAGTCCCACCCACCGCTCCCAATACTTCCCTCTGAACTGTTACGCTTCCCGCTACAGCTCACTTCCCTATATTCCCATCGAGTCATCTTGTCATTCTGTTCACAGGAATGTTGGTAATGATAACCTTCACGAGCTTGCCACCTGTTTCTACTGGTTCCTTTCTTGACATACTCTTAGATCGTGAAGATGGAGGCGATATATTCTTCCGAAACATAGGACTCTCTCCAAAGCACACAGTGTTGCAACCCAGAAGACAGTACTCTTCACTGTTGGTTATGGATGGCCTCAGAATCTCTGGTACATTTAATCATGCCATGTCACATGCTGACGCAAATGAAAAATGGGCATTGATGTAGACATCTGGACAAATGGTGAACGATTCATTAGTCTTCATTTTGAAGGGATGTAAGCTTAATGGTTATACCTGTTTTGTTGTGTAATTTTAAGTAATAGTTGGGCTGTGCCTCTAAAACTGGAGCGATGTGATATATATGGAAATAAAAAAAATTACTCTAGCTCGAGGCTTGGTGCCGTTTATAGCCCTATGATAAACCACAGTGAGGCTCCAGTTCCATAAACTCTGCAGACATTTACGCGGTTTATGGCATAGGTTGTATAATGACATTATTATTGCGAAACTGGATGAAACATTTTCAGTAATTAAACTCTATAATATTCTCTAAAAAAAGACCCTTATAATTTGGAACTCGATTTAAAGGAGTTGATGTTGATTTAGAAACGGAATAATAGAACGGCTCAGACTGTAGGATTTTCTATGTTATAACAACATAAGCAGATGATTTTTCTTACTCTCTGACCGTTAATTTTATGAAACGTAAAGAGGTAGAAGGTAAAGTTGTTCCTCTGCTTAACTAATTAAGTGTTATGCCATGAAAGCCTATGGGGGAGTGAATGTATAGATCCACGTTTTCTTGACCTTGGCATAATTGGAGGTGGGTGGTCAGCTTCACCCCTGGGGAATGAGCCCCAGGTACCAATTGGATAGTTTGCTGGTTGGGCTCCCGAATCGGTCTGGACGACATGGAGAAGAGAAAATTCTTGACCCTACCGGGACTCGAACTCCGACCCGTCGGTCGTCCAGCCCGCAGCCAGTCGCTGTACTGACTTCTTATTCCGGCTTCCATTATGAGAGATAAACTTCAGTTATTTATGGAAGGAAAAGTTTAGAAACATTGAATGTTAATATTATTGTTTCCTGGGATGTCACGCCGTATAGTTTGTTAGATAGGTACTGACGTTTCGGAGGAACATGTTACCGCTGCCTTCAAGATTGAAGCGTGAAAATGAAGACAGGTTCTTCGGAAGCATGGTACCATATATCAGACTCCACGATGTCACATTCTAGAAGGCCGTGATCTCTATATCCACCCCCATGACGTCAGATCTTGGTGTAGGGCCGCGGCTGACTGCGTGAGGTGCACAAGCTGCTGAATCAAAGGGAGGTTCAACATTCTCCCTATCTGCATGTCACCCGAGAGATTGATGTATCGGGTCGTGCCATAGCTCAGGGGGTTAGTCGCCGGCGACCCAGGTTCTATCCCATATCAGGTCATATGGGATTTGTGGTAGACAAAATGACACTGGAGCAGGTTTCCTCTGTCATTTCCCGTTCCACCAGATGCTCCATATTCGTTAATCATCATATCATCGATGCTGAACAACATCGGTACTGGCAACATCTTTAAATAAATTTAAAAACTCGTTAAAATGTTGATGTTTCAATAGCGTTAAAGACTTAGATTCCTAAGGCATCCTGTTTGAATCTTCGCACACCTACATCCCCCTTGCGGTCTTCTGACTAAAGTCATCCCCACATTACTGTTCATGCTAAATGTTCCTTCTCTTCTTTCTTCTTCATGTATATCCCTGGTAAGCTCAGTGCGGAATCTGACTGTCCTCTTGTACTGTGGCGTGTGAACCCGTTGCTAGGCAGCAGATTCTTAGTAATGCAGCAGTTGAGCGCAACAGTAGAACTGTTTTCTATGTGGTCCGTGCAGAGATGTTATAAGCAATGGACAAAGTCAGTTCAGTAGAGATTTGCACGGGAGTCTGTGAAGAGAGAACTTGAGCGCGTAAAGCTGAAGAATCTCCACTGTTAGAAGTCGTTGCCAGGGGACGACTGGAGAAGACACAGCGGGCTGGAAAAGGCTTAGCGGATGCTGTGGTGATTTGTGAGTTGTGGAGATTAGCGTTGGCGCTGTAATTGTATTTAAGAGTCATGTGTATAAATGTTCAATAAATCATATGACCAATCCAAACCCCTTCTGTAGTCATCCCTACACGCGGCAGTAGTTTCATTTGTTAAAATTATTTATCTATCTTCCATCTCCATGGGACAAGACCTTCCCTGAAAAGTGGATAGCTGCTTATCTGGACAAGAAATTGCCTCCCTTAAAAGAATGCAAACGTTCATTGCCTTACCCACAAAATAGGACGAATTTAGTGATAGTTTGAAGATATCTGACGATGCAACACAAACTTTATTGCTGTTTACTTCACCTTTGTCCATCGTCCTATTTATTTGTATAGGAACCACAGCGCTATTGAAATTTGTTCTGTTTCCGTCTTCCGGAGGAAAGATATGAAGAAATTCCTGCTCTGTTTGGCTGCTGTCGTACCAAGTCCAGGGTGATTAAAAAGCTACGTTTCTACGCCGACACTGTGCCAAAGAACTTCGCTCATATCTGCTACCAAGCGCATGTGTAGGCTTACATAGTTAGTTAGTTAGTTAGTTAGTTATTGGAGAGGGTGGGTTTCCCCATTCACTTAGACCTGTAGTGGTCCATTGTGCTTCCCTCTATGATTTCTACCAGTCTCTATATCCTACCGATATTGGTGCTTACCATCAGTCCCGCCCAGCCAGCGAGACCAGCTCTACTAGCTGAGAGGTATCTATAATGGTTCCCCCATCTACCAGAGGTATTAGTGACTGCTGTTGGGCGGGAAACGTCCGCAATTTTGGCTCAGTGACCTCCTTTGGAGGTATGAGGTTCTTTTACGTGCCGTAAAGCTACGACACGGGACCCACTGCTTAAAGTCCCTCCCGGAGGACTTGTTACCTGAATTTTTCCGCCCTTAAAAATTCGACGACCTACGCCGGGTATTTGAACCCGCGTGCTACGAGTCATGAGGTGGGAACGTTACCTCTAGACTACGGAGGCCGCTGTGTGCAGGCTTACACTGTCCTATTTTTTTTCCTGTGGCGTTACAGCCCCAATTTGGGCCTAGGCCTACCTCCATGAAACTCTCCAACACTGTCCTATTATCGTAGGCAAAAAGATACAGGCCTACTTTATTGCATCGAATGGAGTTCCACCTCGACTGGATCTCGTTTAATTCTAGAAAACGTTCTGAGAGAAGCGTTAACTGTAATTATGACGAGAGGAGCTATCAACAAATTGAAAGTGCACTTTGCGTTTTATAAGATATGCATTTCTTTGAAATATATCCGGAGAGACAGATTATACAGAGTTGTGAAATTCTGTGAAGCACACATAAACCTGTGTATAATTTGAACCCAACTGTATTGATCCAGAGAAGCCGAGGAAGAACGGAGTACATTTAAGGGCCCAGTTCTCCCAGTTGGACCTCCTCCATATTGCAATGTATGGATTTCTGTTCGGAGAAAAGAAAGGGCCGTTTCCGTGTTCTCTGAAAACTCATTAACTATGGGAGCGTATGAAGTTCTGTGTGAGATGCGATGTTCTGACGGTTTTGACTCTGAAGAATGTCACTGTCTGAGACGTCACGCCGTGTAGACTGATAGAAATATGTCGAGGTTTCGGAGGAATGTCCTGCCTCCATCTTCAGAGTCTAATAGTAGGTTAAAGAAGCGATTGCCGTTCGCTTGCCCGGCTTATTCCTCTGCCCTGAAGATGGAGGGGGTGCTTTTTTCGAACTCTTACCAGACTGTATAGCGTCATATCCCATAGAATAGCAGTCTTCGTGAATACATTTTGATAGGAAATGTGAACCAATACAGTAATCCCACATCTAACATGGCTTGACGTATGAGAGACCCCAGTTTTTAACTTCTAGCTGCATTTGCTGCATTTCCTTCCAGGAAACAGGGTAAAAATATGTTAGAATATGTAGAGTAACGGTAGCTAATTTAAAATATGTAATTATGTACGTGTTGTCTGTATGTTTTAGGTAAGAGCAGTCTTCAGCTGTTCAGAAGATCTAGTCTGTAGAACCGAAGTTTCATCGTAAGCTGGATAGGTTTTTTGCCCCCCCCCCTCACCTCCGGGGCATATGAATTGATTTTGAGGATGGCCCGGCTACACCTATACACTGCAGTGGTAATGTATGCCAGTCTAATATTGTATTATTAGTATGTCCAGCGAAAACTTTACTGTATCTTACGTTGGGCTTTCTACAACGAAACATCGAAAAGTATTTGTCATATATATTTGGGGCCAGTACTTCCCAAATTTTGTACACATTCGTCAGATATTTTTCATAGCCAGGTTTTTCGCATTGCTTATAAATTAGAAAATAACACCTTATATGAAGGTCATGTACATGTTTATCTGACCGTTTCTGACCTGAATCAGCGACTAATCGGAGGATAGACTTTTTTTTTTTTTAATTCAATATGAGACATTCCACTAAACGTAGTCTGACAATTTCGATTTTCAGCCGTACAGTTCCATGATTTAAGTCCATTTTGCCTCAGGCCATAAATGATCATTTCATATATAACCTAAACTGTTAATCAAATTTTGGTGAAATTTAAAATGCTTCTTGTCGTAGATTTAATCATCCTCTTTGGTTTCCGACAAAGCCTACTTTCCGTAAGGCCATAAGGAATAATGAAGAATCGCCAGTGGCTTCTATAAACAGGCCGCAAGTGAGCTTAACTAACGCCTTTGAGAATTTTGTTTGCTCCATTATGAAGCACACCATTTCCACTAAGGACAGTATTTCATAAAATGCATTTTATTTTTACATATTTTGTATTTATAGTTTATTTTTGCGAGTGGAAACTCTGTCAGAAGAGTCAGGTGATTCTCCCGTCAAGTCCGCCTGCTTTTAATAGGAAATATATCGGACACATGGTAGCCTATACATACTTCACTGTAGGTTTCATCTGAACAAACCGTAATGAGCTTGACTAGTTTATGGGAATACCGAATTCAGTGAGAATATTGTACAGTACTTCCCTCCTAGCTGAACCATAGGCTTTCTTGAAGATGCTGTCTCATTGTCCTTTATTTTTTTCTGTATCTGCATCTGACGACTGCAAAGAAATCTGATCAGCATTACTGACGATTTCCAATAATTTCATCTACATATGGCGTTAACCGTGAGGGAAGGTTAATGGACTGCCTATGTACGAAATTGATGACGATGTTATGACTCGATAGTTACTCTTCAGTGGTATCACCTTTCCCGTAGACGGGGACAACAACAGACTCCTTAACACGCTGAGGTAGTTCTTCCTTATTTCAAATGAAATTAATTGGTTTATGCGTCTCCGAACGTAATATTTTTTTCCCACTGCTTGAATCAGTTTTGCCGGAATGTGATGAATATCTGTCCATTTATAGAGTTTTGACTTTTAAGCAGCACTTTCGACCTCAGAATAACTAGGCTGAGGTACTAATGACTCATATGTATTTCCGTCTTCTGGCAATTCTTCTGCCTATTCAGAATAGCGTGGTGTGGTAATCTCCAAGCAGAGCACCCTTCTCATCCTTTGACTGAATTAGTTCTGCGTTGGTTACTCGTCTTATATTCATTTATACCTCTATATAACTATATAACATGTACTCATTTCCAATTATAATTAGATTGATCAAATCAAGGAGGATGAGGTGGGCAGGGCATGTAGCACGAATGGGGAGAAGAAGAATGCATGTAGGATATTGGTGGAAAGGGACCACTGGGAAGACCAAGGCGTAGGTGTCTGGACAATATTAAAATGGTTCTTAGAGAGATGGGGTTGATTAGATTGTTCTTACTCAGGATAGGGACCAGCGGAGGGCTCTTGTGAACACGGCAATGAACCTTCGGGTTCCATAAAATGCTGGGAAGGTCTTGAGTAGCAGCACAGTTGGCGGCTTCTCAAGAAGGGCTCAGCTCCAAGAGAGTGAGTGTGAGGTACGAGTATGGATCCAGTGTTCTTGTTCTTATTCTCCTTTGCAAGCTCATTAATATCGTCTTTCAGAAATTCCTTCTTGTAGGCATATAGACTGGTCTAATAGTATCGAGTGCACCAAAAAGTGATTTTTATCTGTTTTGCATACTGCAACAACGTTCTGCAAGTTTAGCAAACCTGTTATGGTATCCAAAACTGCCGTTTCCTTTAACTCTCGTATAACACGATGAGTATTCAACGAAAACTTCTGTTGTTACTGGTTGCTTGATATTTTCACTGTCATTGATATAAGCTGATAAGAAATGGAACTTGCTCTTCATAGAATTGTCAGTTCTTGTTTATTCTCAGTTATTCTGCGGATTGAGATGTGTATAGGCGTGCATGAGTATACATTCTATAGATATCTCATAGGCCTCTACAAGGCGGGCATGGATGATGTGCATACTGAAACAACAGGGGCGGGTGAATCGCCAGGTTTATTGAATTGAGACACAGGAGGGTTGAAGTTAATGGAGACATGAAAGGATGAAGTTGCTGTGCATGCCACCGGAAATTGAGAGACGTAAGCAATATAACTGCCTCCTTACCCAGATAGACCTTTATTCAATAAACATACTACTAAAAGCCTTTCTCCTTGATATGATTTTCCATCACGTGGTCTTCGTTCTCTGTATGTCGTCTAGTGAGCTGAGCGTTTTGTTGAAGTATCATCCGTTTGTTGAGTGTTCCTTTTAAGCAAAGAATGATTTGACGTGTATAGATCTGCTGCTTCTTTAATACATTTCCTTTTATATTTACACCTGAATTCAAAGTTTGAAGACGTCATTTTGCTATAAGTTTTCACAGCTGTCGTTGTTGACACAGGAATATAACTGGGACCAGGTTTATTTCTTCGCTTTTTTTTTTATTGCTAGTGGAGTGGGACTAAGTCCCTTGTACTGCGGCCACTTCTGGCCTATTGTACCAGCCACAGATGATAGGTGAGGGTGATTGTGGAGCAATTGGTGGAATGAAAATTGGCAGGGGAAACCGAAGTGCTCGGAGAAAACGTGCCTCAGCGCCACTTTGTCCACCACAAATCCCACTTGACCAGACCCGGGATTGAACCCCGGCCGCCGCGGTGGGAAGCCAGCGACTAACCGCTTGAGCTATGGCGCGGCCTATTTCTTCGCTTACTCCTTCGAAACTTCTGCATCCCCCTTCAAAACTGTATGGTATCGCAACCCAACATTCTGTTGTTTCTTCTGATAACTGATTGTGAGGTAATCTGCTATGTGCATGCATAGTGCATTGAATTATTTTCCTTGAGCATGGTTTATGAACATCCTAGCATTAGAACGCCTTACAACGCCTACGAGCTTTGTGACAGAGACAGTAAAATTTCACTCACGAGTGTGGACTGTTTTCTAAATCCGATTTCACTGGTCAGTGAGAATCTTATACATAAAAGCCAGGTGATGTGTGTTTGTTTGATATTCTTTTACTTCCGCAGAGTACGCATACCTCGCAGAATACGTTGTGGTTTTCTAAAGTTGAAGTATTTCCATGTCACTATTTTCCAATATAAGTACTTATAACTTACTTACTTACGGAGCTGAGCCCTTCTTGAGGAGAAGACAAATATTCAGCTATTCAAGAATTTCCCAGCATTTTATAAACCCAAAGGTTCATTACCGTGTCGACAAGAGCCCTCAACTGGTACCTATCCTGAGCCATATCAGTCCAATCCATACCATTCCGCGCTATCTCTCTAAGACCCATTTTAATATTGTCCACCCGTCTACTTGGTCTTCCCAGTGGCCTCTTTCCTTCTGGCTTTCCCACCAATATCCTATATGCATTCTTCTTCTCCCTCATTCGTGCTGCATGTCCTTCCCATCTCATCCTCCTTGACTTGATCATTCTAATTATACTTGGAGACGATTAGAAGTTATGAAGTTCCTCATTATGCAGTTTTCTCCAACCCCCTGTCACTTCATCAGATACTTATAACAATTTATAAATATGTTCAGCGTTGATGACCTTTTCAATATGTTCATGTCTATTTCTGTTAGTTTACTTGTTACCACAGAACGAGGCAAGTTTCTTTCGGCCGCCATGTTGACTTCTTCAACGACGTTACTTATGCCCTTTCCATTAACGTTGGAGGGGATTTAAAATGCGTGGCGGTAAAAAGATCTACAATGATCTTCATGCTTTAAGAAGAAGTCCTTTCGTTTGTTCACAAGTTTTTATGAGAGGCGAGTGCCTACGTAAACTATAGAAACATTTCTATATATTTTGGTCTTAAAAGGAACTTAGACTGAATGTAGGAAGATGATCTTCTAGAGTACAAGAACTTAAAATAAGACATTATAAACAACGGAACGAAGTTCAGTCTGAACAATAAGCTTTTTTGTAAACGTCACTTTAATAAAGTTCCATAGTGTGGAGATTTTCCTTCAGAAGACTCCAGCCCTAATGCCGTCTTTTAAGTTTATTAAAAGCCAGAGTGTCTTTTCCAGAAAGAAACTTGCGACATGCCATATAAACATTTCCATTCTACGTCATTCCTTTGTGGGACTAATCGTAAAAAGAAATCTGAACGTGAAAGCAACTTCGTGCTGCAGAATTTCCAAAACTGTGAAGCGTACCTCGCTGATGAATCACAGTGGACGTCACAAAGCGGTACACGTGCGACTTTTATTCGGTGTATACAAGGCTCCAGTACCGATCGAAGATTTGGCTCTGTATAACGGATATCGCCTAGTAGGCCCAATTCTCTTCTACCCGAAGACGCCGACAGAATCGTTCTCCGAAATTTCCCGTCAGTGGATAGTAGCCAAAAAATATATTCTCTTGACGATTTTGATCGTTGTCACAAATATTTAGAAGCGCAGAACCTTTCCAACTTAAGGAATGCTTGAGGAAAGGGTAGAATAACTGCTGAAGTTAGGACAGTGCCATTGCTTTCCGTCCTTTTGAACATTTTTCCATTACAGTAGGCTTAATAACCCGGCGTCATTTCGATTCTTAGAATTTATGTGAAAATATGGCGCACTGGTTGGGAATTATTAACTCCCATGACATTCCTACTTATCTCTTTATTTATTTACCGACGCTTCAACAACTCAGGCTATATAGCGTCGAACAGTAGGGTTAATAATGGATAATGTGTTTGAAAATATGTAGAACGAAGCGGTCATGGCCTTACTTGAGAACCATTCTGGCATTTGTGTGAAGGGACTGAAGAAAATCATGAAAAGCGCAACGACGATAGGCGGGCTCAGGGATGAGATTTGATTCGAGGGCCTCTCGACTGTGAATACGAACAGCGACGAGCAATGTTCAGCTCTAAAAATAAGCCTATTACTGCGCTTAACTAATTAATTAAGCATCACACAATGAAGGCACGTGTGGAGTTGAGGTATAGCTTACTTACTTACTCAAGGAGCTGAGCCCTTCTGGAGGAGCCGCCAATTCTGCAGCTACTCAAGAATTTCCCAGCATTTTATGGAACCCGAAGGTTCATCACCGTGTTCACAAGAGCCCTCTACTGGTTCCTATCCTGAGCCAGATCAATCCAATCCATACCATCCCATCTCTCTAAGATACATTTTAATATT
The DNA here is from genome assembly GCF_002891405.2 of Cryptotermes secundus. Taxonomy (NCBI): domain Eukaryota; kingdom Metazoa; phylum Arthropoda; class Insecta; order Blattodea; family Kalotermitidae; genus Cryptotermes; species Cryptotermes secundus. The sequence continues at coordinate 257,191 of NW_019727402.1, read as the reverse complement.
GTTCACCCACCTACGCCTTGGTCTTCCCAGTGGTCTCTTTCCTTCTGGCTTTTCCGTCAATATCCTCTGTGCCTTCCNATAGTTTTGTATATTCTAATTTTTATGTTTTTGCACAGCAGACGAGAAGACAAAAGGTTCTGGACTGAATGGTAGCAAGCATTACCCGAGTTCAATCGCCTCTTAATTTCCTCCTGAATCAGGTTTCGATCTGTTATCATTGTCCCCAAATATCTGAACATTTTCAAAATATCTGTTTCCTATCCTTATATCATGATTTTGCCCTGCATTTTGGTGACGAGACAGCAACATATACTTAGTTTTCAATGTGTTTACTTCTAGACCAACTTCCTTACTTGCGTCAATTAAAGTTTGTTTGTTTTTCTTTATGGTATCTACATTATCACCCAGTGGATTCACATCATCGGCGTAGAACAACAGCTGATGTGTCCCGTTTAATTTCAGTCCCACCTGGTTTCCCTGGACCTTCCTAATTGCATATTCTAAGGCAAAGTTGAAAAGGAGTGTCGATAAAGCATCTCCTTGTTTTAGACAATTCTGGATAGGACATTTATCAGACAAATGTCTGCCTACACGGACTTTACTATACGTTTCGTTTAAACACATTTTAATCAACCTAACTAGTTTCATGGATATCCCAAACCCTATTAGAATATTGTACAAAACTTCCCTCCTAACTGAATCATAGGCTTTTTTGAAACCTATGAATAGCTGATGTACTGTCTCATCGTATAGCTTATGAGTTTAAAACTTAATATATTGAAAGAGCGTTATACTGTTAATGTATTCTCATCTATCAACGAAACGTCTGTGAAGTTCAGAAATTAATGTCAGTATGGACGCTTGGGTGAACGCTGATAATTTGGATAATTAATGGAAAGAGACATCCTCTTGTGACCACAGTAATGAGCCTTCGGGGTTTTTAACAAGCCGAGAATTTCTTGAGCACCTGAAGGAGGATCAACTTCTCAGGAAGAAGAGTTCTCCATGGAGTTTGGGTCGACGCGAGAGCACAGGTGAACCAAGCAGTCCCCGGAAGCGGCGTCATTTACAAACCGCTCAGTTCTGTTGATCCTTTATTAATATCGTAACCATTAGTTGGCCACAATCTAAGCATGTTATGCAGCAATGCTTATACAGTTGCAACATTAATTGCGGTTTTATCACGTCTAGAAATTTCGTGTTATTAATCGTGACGAAGTTTTAGAGACATCGGCGCCCCACTCCCCCAGAAAGTTGGAAGCCCGTTAGCATTGAACCCGCGGAGGTACACGGCGCCCCCTCAAAGTCTGCAATCTTCTGTGGTTCTGATATTGCTTTATTACAAGCAGGCAGTGACTGCAACTGTTCCCTTGCCTAGTGCTTACTGTAGTATTGGAAGTGACAGCCACAGTCATAATCGGTGTTTTCTGTGAGGTTCGAACTAAGTGTTTAAAGCTGGCCGCAAAGTGCTCGATATCCATTCCCCATTCACGAACCTCTGTGGCTGTATCCTCGGGATCGAGAGCTCCCAGCAAATGTGGTCCCTGAGAAGACCGGGAGATCCCTGTGGTTCCCCCTCATGAATATTTAGCGACAAATAAATGAAAGGAAGATAAATACACAGGATCATGAATGTGTAGCGCAAAGTGACATTTATTTACTATACCGACGTCACGGAAAGAAGCCCCATACATTAATTCCCACCCTCTCACAACGATTCCCTCGAGCTGTTACGTTCCCCACTACAGCCACTTCCATATATTTCCCTCGAGTCTTCTAGCCCTCCTGTTCACAGGAATGTTGATAGTGATAACTTTCAGTAGCTTGCTCCCTGTTTCTTCTGGTATCATGCCTGGATTACCCTTTTACCTGAAGTTGAGGACGATATTTGTACTCCGAAACGTCGGGTAACTTTCAGCGCACTTTACGACGTTATATCATAGAAGATGGAAGTGCTGATATTCATTGTTAAGAGATACAAAGCTACTGATTGCAAAGCCAGTTGAATCCACAGATTGAGCTTTGTCACATTCAATAAAATATGCAATACATCACCAAACGTTTGGAATAAGAATTGCAAATTATAAGATCTTACATGTACCAAGTTTCTGGACGGTATCCTGTTTTTTTTTTTTTGAGAAAATTGATTAAACTTCATTATATGAACTTCGGGTATATTATGGACTATAGGCATATCTCGTCGGAAAGGGCCAAAGTGAAATTCTCCCCATAACTTTAATGTGTTACCGTAATACTTAATATTTTGAAATTCTTTTGGTACTTTTCAGAATGAAGCATGCAGACAGGTACATTGCATCTGTGTCATTCTTTCTGTGCACAGAACTCATAATACTTACGTACTTATCATTAGAGCTTCGTTTCAAATGTAATAGTTAAGATTTAGTAGGTAAGATGAATCCAAATATATGGAAAAGATNACGGTGACGCAACAGGATTGCGAGAGACGACGGTGGTAACAGCGGTTACTACCGCTAGCGTTACTAGCAACACAGCGCCAGGCAACAAGGGTGCTTATTACGTGGCCGTTTTCTGTGTGGTCCGATCGAGGCTACATGATGCGCNTTCTCAAGGCAGCAGCCTGCGAGTGTGCGATAACTAAGAAGTCAGCGAGCGGAAGACTTATTGTGTGCTTTCAAGACATAGTGAGTGCTGTAGTACAGTTATATCTGGAGTGTGTATTTCAGGGAGACTTGTATAGCTCCCGCGTTATTAATACGTGAAGACTCTTGAAGATAGTGCCAAGAGATTTTGTTGTAGGGTTTGTAAAGTGTGGAAACCCGTAATATTGTGATAATTAATTGTAGCCGTTATTTAGAGATTGTCAAATAAACCAATTAACCATCTCTACGGCGTATTCAGTAACGAAACACGTTACAATACTTACGTACTTATCATTAGAGCTTCGTTTCAAATGTAATAGTTAAGATTTAGTAGGTAAGATGAATCCAAATATATGGAAAAGATAACTTCAGCATGCAGATTACATATTTTAAATATTATTATAATATAAAGCCTATTAAGAACAGGATATAGTTATTCATTTTAATTTGAAACACAATCTGAACAAAGTTGTTCGAAACAGAAGCGATTTTAACAACCATTTAATCCTTCAATTATAGCCGTTGTATTTCAAATAGCCTACCGAACGAATAATTTTCCAACGCTGATCGAAATAACCGGGTTCAACGAACTCATGCAACAGTTTGCATTAAAATGTAGGCTGTTCCGGAACCGGCTGTCCCGGAGCAAACCTCGTTCTAATGGGCGCCAAAACTTCTCAATTAATTACACCATACAAGCAATTCCCTGCAGCTCAAATCTCCTCATTCCGGTAAAGAGACTGAGCAGGGGCTTATGTTGACACACCACAAGTTACTAGAAACAGGATTAAGTCAATAGCAACAGCTGCTTCTAATGGAATTGTTAAAGTTTCTACGTCACTATTCTAGGATTCGAACAAAACTGCGGGGGAGGGGGGGCGCTATTACTTGCGCGGTAGAGTGATGAGAGCTAGACTAATCAGCTTTAGCCACTTTGTTTCGTGGCTTTCACATCTTACAACGCCTTATTTGTGAAGGTGAAGAATTTCGGGTTGTCGTTTTGTTCTAGTGACTTTACCTGCCCTCTTAGGGATGGAATACCACGAAGGCGGATCTGCCTCTGTTAACCCAGAAGGTTAGACAATCTAAATTGTCACCTCCATAATAACTTCGAATCTCATACAGATGTATATGTGAAATGGAGCCATTTTTTGGTCTTGCTTACAGGAGAGAGTGATTTTCGAGCTAAATCAGCTTCCATCCGCTCAAAAGATAAGCAGATTGTGTCATTCTGATGTGTTTATTTCTTAGCACCGAGCTTACTGTTGTAATGGTAGCGTTCTTGACTTATAAGTGGGAGGTGCCAGGTTTAATTTTGGCAGTGACACCGGCTATCCTGACTGAGGGCTTTTATGGTTTTCTTCAGTCTCTGCGGAAACCGGGATAGCTCAGTTGGTATACGGGTTGGACGTCCGTGGTTCGATTCATGGCGGGGAAGGAGATTTTTCTCTACTCCACAGTGTCCGACTCTGGGACCCAACCCAGCCTCCTATCCAACTGGTACGGGGCCTTTTTACCCGGGGATAAAACTTCCGGGGCGTTAAGCTGACCACTCACCGCCATCTAGTGCCGAGGTCAAGAATGTTGGCGCTATACCTCCACTCCCGTACGAATTCATGGCATGTTGCTTGCCTGCTTATTGCTTTACCTCATTCCCCACAAGCAAATTCCGGTATAGTAACTCGAATAGGCCACAGCCCCTTTCTTCCAAATGTTTTACAATTCATTATTCGCAGATTTTCCACCATTCGACGACATACTCGTACATTCCGAGCTTTTAAAAAACGAATCACAAAAAAAATCTTCTATTGCTGCTATTTTCTAATAATCACAACAGTACGTGCAGTTCTCCGTACTGCGAGGTAGTGGCAAGGGCTGTTCTAATGTTGTGTCATATTATTTCTTCTTGTTTTATTACCAACAGCCAATTAAATTGTTTTGAATGACGTCCGGGAGGAAAACATAATTATCCTCTCGCAGTTTCCTTTTTTCCCTGGAATGTTTGTCTCTATAAATATATTTACCTAATGAGCATTTCAAATACTCACTTATTTTATTTGCCTGTGAAGACATGCTGAAGCATCCGGCCTGCACCCCTGAATACACAAAGGGTTCTTCAAAGTCAAAGATATGTCAGAGTTTAGACATTTATTTTTTAAATTATTTTTGTAAATGCTAAAATGCCAAGTACCACGCGCGCACACACACACGCGCGCGCGCATATGTCCACGAAGTCACCAAGGTTATAACACTGCGATATTTCGTTGTTTCTTGCTTTATTTAATGACGTTTCCTCAACTGCACGGTTTATATGTAACGCCGATTGAAAGGGTAATTGTGTTTAATGGGATTGAGATGGATATAGAATGAAGCGGTCATATCCTGTTTTAGGATTTTCTTCCCACTGTTTCTACAGCCTCCTGGGGCCCTGACCTCTGATTTTCAGTCTCATGTTCATTTTACAGACAGTCGGACTCCTTGGACGAGTGATCAGCTCGTCGCAAGGCCTCTACCTAAACACAGGACACCACAAACACATAATAAACACATACACATGTCAGACATCCGTGCCTTGTGTGGGATTCGAACCCACGATCCAGGCTTCCGAGCGAGCGAAGGCAGTACATGCCTTAGACCGCTCGGCTACCGTGATCGGCTCGGTTCTAGGATATTGTCTCATAATATACCCGGAAGAACCAAGAAAAAGAATGTTTTGAATGTATTATTTGTTGTGACCACAATCAGAAGTAAGCTTTTGTGTTGAATAGACTTCACATACCCATAGGCTCATATGTGTAAATGGAGCTTATAATGTGAATATTTCTCGTATCATACCTGTTGCAGTCAGTTTTCTATAATAAAAAGAAAGAAGAGCATCTGCTTACATCGATTATCGGAAAACCTTCTTCAGCTTTGTGCCCACCATTATATGGGTTGCTTCACGTACAAAACGAAATTACTCTATAGTGCTTCCAGAAAGTAAGTGCTTTTTAATATCGGAGCGAGGGTACGGGCTTTCCTAATACCATGCAAAATATGAGTTTCTTGGTTACTGTTTTTCTTTCATAATTTGGTCGGGGCATTTGACTCTAATCCCGCTGATGGGCGGATGGATGGCTGGATCAGTCCATCAATCAAGATAGGCCACTGCTAAACTGCAGATTAAATAAGTGTTCAGTTGTGTTAGTCTGATTGTTTTATATATGGACAGTCCAAAATAAACCACTGCAGATCTCTGTTGAGTGAACATTAAGCCCCTTAATTAACCAACCATTCACATCTGGATTAGATATATTTAGCATGTTTTCAGTTGCTTATAGTTAACGGAGTTGTGTCTATATTAGAGCTATTAATAATTAACTATTGTTAATGGAATGCTGACATTTAGATTTGGTTTATATGTGTAGATTCATGGGTAACAATCTCGTGAGGATAATTGAGGAGCTTTTTCAAGGAAATAGCGGCTCCGGTCTAGAAAACCGAGATTAACAGCCGTGGGGATTCGTTGCGCTGACCACGCGACACCCTCTATCCGCAAAAGTTGACACTAACTTCGCCGACAAACAGCGGTCGCTCGGTCGGTATAGTTCGCTTGCTGACTACATGCCACGGAATTTGTTGCTTGTTTTGGTTCACGGGTGACCATCTGAGATGAGATGGCTTTTAGCTGTTAACATCGAGTGAACGTATAAAGGTTTGGCTGGAATTATTTGATACATTATAAGTTGCGAATAATCAATCGTTCCAGTTTATTCGATTTCAATTGCATCCAGTATTAGCGTTCTTGGATAACCCAACTTTCAGTTCGAAAAATAATCAGTTCTGTTGGTTGACTTTAAAATAGAACATCACGCTCAGTGACAGATCTTCTGCTCTGTGTTCAGGAAGTTCTTGTTCCTGGTCTGGGTCTGGAGACGGGCTGATAGATTTTCCATGGTCTTCCTGTATGAAAATTGTGAGATAGCATTTAAAATGTGCCGTGTTGATTTGCTTCGTCATCTTTTCCATCATAACCAACCATATAGGATATTTGTGGGAAAGCCGGAAGGAAGGAGACCACTGGGGAGACCAAAGCGTAAGTGGGTGGACAATATTAAAATGGATCTAAGAGAAATAGGATGGTATGGATTGAATTTGGGGGCACGCGGTAGCGTAGCTGGTTGAGGCATATGCTACAAGCCGGAAGGTCGCGGGTTCAAGTCCCGATGAGGTCATTGGATTTTTTCAGTTGACCTAATCCTTCCAGCCGCAATATGGCCCTGGGGTCTACTCGGCCTCTAACAGAAATGAGTACCAGGAATTAATTAAATAATTTTCTTGGGGAGTAAAGCGTGGCCGGTGCGTGAGGGTGACAACCTTACCGCCATCTGTGAGCCGATTGTCTAGATAATGTGAGACNTCGCAAAAGGATACCGTTTAAACACAGTAACCAGTCTATTCAGAAACGACGCTTTGAGATCAAATTTTATGTACAGCTTCACATGGAACGAGGAGTATGTCGCTACGAAACGTCTGTCATTTTGCTTTCGATGAAATTTCTGTTAGAATTTATTTTTGAAGCGTTCAGTTGAATTTATTAATCAGTCATCATATAAGCCTGTCTAAGAATTAAACGCACCACTTTTACATAGAGTCTAATTATGTTGGTTTTATTTTATTATTTAATTCCTGGCAGTTTTATAGTCGTTTCATATTGAACCACACTAGCGAATCCGTGTTATTGTTGTGTCCGGTTTTTATAGCCGATCAACCGTAGGTGTGGTAGAGTGGTCGGTTTATTCTCCACTTTGTATCTGAGTATACCACAATAGATCCATATGGCGTACAGGGAGTAATTTCAAGTTAATAGACCCTAACATAATATTTCCAGCTGTGTTTTGTTGTTGCATTGGTAATGTAAAATACCTGTACACGTAATTACGTTCACACACAACGCATATGCATTAACCAGTGGTTGCAGAGCTTGGAAGCCTTTTCGTCTCTTTTTATATTTTCACGAGCTTCGGAAATGAAATTCTAGGAAATACATTACAGTTAACCTTACAGCAAAAAATAAAGTGTTATGTCACTGTGAAATATAAAGTGCAACTATTCTACGCAACTGAATAATTCATCTTCGCTTTCGTTTGTGGGCAGATTCGTATAAGCGACTATATTGTGAACCTCGCCATGTGAGATGTGAACCTTTCTTATCTTAATAACTTCCTCGCTGCCACAATTTTCTCAAACGAAGTTCTGGAAACCGATTCATGGTAGAATAAATATTACGGCCATTGTCATGGAAGTGCCATCATCACTTCCTGAGGACATAGGTCGGTATTTTCATCTAGTATGAAAGTGGCTTCGCCAGAAGTATAGCTTACGTAAATTTCATGTCTAGTATGTTATGGTTACGTTTATTTTGATGTTTTCACGAGTCGACAGTCCTAAATGACTTCAAAAACAGAGCGAACTTCATGCCCACTGTCAATTAATCAAACTCCAGTAGATCGAGTCAGCGATACAACTATTACATCAAGTCTGGAAATTCCTCAGGCAGTAAGACGCCGGTATTCTCGTCCCGGAAGCCTCTCTTCAATTCTAGAGCACTCTACACGATGTTTCTTGTGAGCAAATTGACGCGGGGCCAAGTTTTCCTCCGAATACTTCCCTTTTCCCGCTAGTAATTATTCCACCAGTTCTCCATGCTCAGCACAACCTCTGAAATCGAAGGTGGACCAAGTATGAGGCTTCATGTCTTTCTAGACCCAGAGTAAAGCAGTTAACTGTGGGGTCTGGAGAAGACATGTTGTGAAAAAAATAGATGAGGGTAGCTATACATTTAGTTTTTAAGTTATAATCTGGTTTGTGGTTTTGACGCTGAAATTTATTGAAGTGATGGCAGTTTCCTTAGGTTTGGGTTCTCGTGTTACGGAATGTCAGAAGGCCGCGGACTTGAAAGTCAGAGAATTTTTTGACTAGCTGACCAAATTGTATCTTCTAAAGAATTAGTTCCGAACACAAACGTAAGTAAAGTTCACGCGGTGGAAATTATACTTTTAAGATGGGACGTACTGTATTGCACAAAATTAACACGGAAGACATGCGGAGTATGGAAATTATTTTAAGATTTCTCTCTTCTGGAATATAACGCCGTGTAGTTCGGTGAAAGTCTGACGTCGTTTCGGAGTAAAAGTAAGCCAAACAAGAGACCAGTATGAAACAGGCGGCAAGCAACATGAAAATGAAGGCTACATATTCCTCCGAAACGTCGGTTTACTTTCACCGGACTATACAATGTTATACCCCAGAAGACAGAAGTCTTCGTAACCACCGGTGTGAAAACCTCATATTATATAACATATTCATTCGGTAAAGTAGTTAACCTACCTGAAAAAAATGGGCAGCAAGAGACCCTCAAAGTTTGTGCTTCTGTATAGACCAGACAGACATAGACACACGCTTAAACTTTTCGAAATATAGTTGTGAAGTCGGAACATGCTTGAGCCCAGTCCCTGATGTGTAGAAGATTCCCCTATTTGAATTGTTATGCTGTGTTATTTACGATGTGTATATAATGTAAGGAAGTTTTGAAACCGAATCCCATTGACATCTTCTGTGGAAGAAATATATTTTGATACTTGTTTTAAATATTTCTATGCCAACTTAAAAAATTGTTTTTATTCGGAGGCTTATATTCATGTTGTGACTCACGATCTGTAGTGTTGAAATATCACAGAAGAAGTAATTTAAATTGTTTAAATATGACTGCAGGATTTAATTTCGTGACAGTGAACTTGCATGTAACGTGTTTAGTAAGAGAAGATTTTTTTTTCTGAATTGTATATTTCATTTCTGGCATGCTAGTGGTTAAATTTGGGCTGGATTGATTCTTTGATGAGCTGTCAGCTAAATTCAAAGGAACTGAGTTGACAACCCATCGATCGATGACTCAACGAATTATTCAGCCATAGCTGTTGATCCTGTTGAACACTGTCATTAAAAGCCATGAGCAAAGTCCGTTCTCCTGCATGGTCTTACCTGTAACGGTGTGTTGGTTTGTGGGGCCGCTCGCTCGTGGGGCGGGTATAGCTGAGCGAGGCACATCACGGCCTCATTGCAGAACTTGAGCCCCATGACCTCCTCGTCCTCACGTCCATACCGAAACGTCAGCGTCACCTGCCCGAAAACCTGAAAGGAATAGTAAGGTACTGAATATCTGGGGGGCACGCGGTAGCGAAGTTGGCTTAGGCACTATGCTAGAAGCCGGATGATCGCCGGTTCGATTCCAGATGAGGTCATTGGATATTTAAACTGACCTCATCCTTCCAGCCCCACTATGCTCCTGGAGTAGACACAACGTCTAAGAGAAATGAGTACCAGGAATCTTCTTGGGGGGTTAAGGGCGGCCGGCGCGTAGAGATGACATCCTCACCAACATCTATGAGCCGATTGTCTAGAAAATGTGGGAGCCTCGACGTCTCACAAACTTATGGGCTTCTACGGTCTGTTTCAGGGATAGCTTCACCTTTACTGAATCCCTTATCGTTGGTGTATAGGCGAGGTCTAATCGGTGTTTTTAAGGAGAAAACTGTTTTAGTGTTCACGATTAGGTTACATGATCTGCGAGAGTTAAGTAATTAATGAATCAGCAGGTAAAGTTTTACGTCCAAATGAAAAGTGTTTAGTGCACGTGCTTAAGGGAAGGAGCGAATTTTTCCCCTAATCAAACCGTTTATTTAACGACACATAATGGGAAGGGCGGATTGTCGCAGGCATCTTTTACGTTAACGTCACCTTCCTCGTCCTCCGCTTTAATAAACGAGTCTCCAGCAACCGAACCACTGCAATGTAGTGTTTACGTCGTCTGTAAAAGAAATGTTACTGCTAATACTCTGTGTGCTTTATTTCCTCTGAGTCTGTCTTCCACCCACTCACTGCCCTGTGCAAATCAATATTCTGTATATGTCTCCCTCGTTTTATTTCAATGACTTATTTATTCGTCGTGGATAATAATTAAAGGAAACATTTCGAGTGACTTCAGCCCATACGTTTTGGCCTCAAAAAATGATAATTTTTAGTTAATTTTGAAAGTTCTTGGATTTTAAAGGGAATATTCTTTGGTGGTAGGATTATTTACAGGACAACGTCACCTAGAAGGACTCCTTTTTAAACTCGGACTATCATATGACCCCACTTGCGAATGGTGCCTAGAAAAATATGAATCAACCACACACATCTTATATAATTGTGAGGCTGTAGCTGATTTAAAATTTCATCACTTGGACCAGTTTTGTTATGGAACCAAATGACTATTAAGACGCCTGTATAAATAAAGTCCAACATTTCATTCGAAATGTAGGATTGATAAAGGGTTAAACAAAAAAGAGGAAGTAGAATAGATCATTGAAGGTCGCAGTGCAAGGGCCGGAAGGTCCCACCCCTTATGCATTCATTCATTCATTCAAGGGAATATTCTCCCTTATTCGGATACATCCATCGAAATCCATGCTGTTGTGTTAGTCTTGCTATGATGCTGATTTATTTTTTGCTTGTAGCCTAGGAAGTGTTGATTCTGTTATCTTGTGACACTGACAGTAACTGATGACCTACAGGCGAACGTAGGGCTTACCAGAAAGGTGACATGCTACAAAGATGAATCGCGCGCGTACTATCGATCTCACTGGTGAGAAACTGACGTTTCAGCTGTTACCCTCTGTAGTTAAATCTTTGTTGCGTTTTCGGAACCACATCAGGAGTGTAATTGGTAGCTTGCTTACTGTAAGTCACTCTCACAATAACCTGGATCGTCGAGTACCTCAAATGAGGCTCTTGTGATCGAGTTCACCATGTAGACCTGTGTGGGAGGCAATTCGAAAATCCAGTTCTAGGGAATACTTCTGACATGGACGAACATTTCGTTCATTCATCAGTGGCTCTACAGCTCTTTCTTGGGCTCTGGCCTCAATTCAGCTTCATAATGTTTTCTTACACAGACGGTAAGACTCTTTGCCGATCTCAGTGGTCGCGCGGTCTAAGGCATGAACCGTCTCCGCCCGCTTAAATACTGGGGTCGTATGTTCGAATCCCACTCGAGGAATGGATGTCCGTTTGCGTTTATTCTGTGTTTGTATTGTTCTGTGTGTAGGTAGCGGCTTTGTGACGGGCTGATCCCCCGTCCAAGGAGTCCTACCGAATGTGTAAATGACCAAGGAACTGGAAAAGCGGCCAAGGTCCTCAGGGGCTGTAGAACCATAAATAAGTAGGACTCTTATACGAGTGATGAGCCATCGAAAGTCCGCTCCTACACACAGGACAACACAAACACAGAATATACGCACACACAGAAATCTATGTCTTTAGTGCGATTCGAACCCACCATCCCAGCGTTCGGGCGAGCGAAGACAGTTCACTTTGATCTGCCGGACGAACATTTAGTTTAATTGAATTAGACATGTTAACGGGGTTAAGATGGATACATGTTATTTGTGACTGTTAGTACATCGGGCATCATACCAAAACTTTAAAGAACCTGGACTGGAAGGGAGAAATGCGTCCTTTTATTGTGTCCTGCTTTAATGTCGGATTTTCATTCACGCGGATTATCGCGTTTTACAGAAACCACACGCCGCCGTTCGAGCCATGGCGATACCTATTGAATGTATTGTGGCCTATAGACCAGTTGCTGAGCGGTGACTCTGAAACCATGGCCGTTGCTAGGTAACGCACGCAACAACAGACCAACTGGGTTATACAACCAGTTCTTAAACAACGGATCGGTAAACACGTCTCTACAACAATCATAATTGTTGAAGACGGTGTCATATATTCGGTCCGATCAAAGTGGTTATAAAGGAGAGAACTGGGGCAACCACTTCAGTTGAGAGTTGAAAGTCAGGCTGTGGAGGAAAGAGTTACAAAAGTGCGGCTGTGTAAAGAAGACATTATGTGTGCTGTAGCTACAGTGTTAAAACCCGTTGACAGGATACGACCAGTAAAAACTGAGAAGACTTAGCGTGTGCTAGTGTTTTGTAAAGTGTGGAAATCAGTGACAGCGCTGTTATTACTTGTACACGTAGTTCCTTATGGTGCGTACAAGTGGTCGGTAAATCCATTCGCCAATCCAGACCCCGTCTATAGTCACCCCTAAATCGTGACAGCTATTTATGGCGGATATAGAGCGTAAGATGGTAGAATCGTTATACGTAGTATGTACTCGTATATATAAAATGTTGAGGACGAAAGCGGTTATGGTGTAGTTTGAGGTTTTATCGAATAATTTTCAGGGAAGGGCATTATTGTCTTTAAAAGAATACTTAAAGTCGGAAATCATAGCTTATTATCTTGAAGCATGGCTCTAATCTGAACAGTGTTTAAAAATATGTCCCTACCGCACAGGAAATATGCCTTGTACGTTGTAAAGACCAACCTATTTGTATTTTAGAGAAATGTCCACTGTTTATCCCAAGATTTATACGAAACATAAATAAACTCTGTGAGCAAAATGCAGAGCTTCTAGTGTTACAGCAGGTAGTACGTGGGTCATATAGTCACAGTTGTACTCAAAGGGCTTATGTTCGTATATTTTAGTAATGTAATTGATACCGGGTTGATATGGAGACTATAAATGTTTGTTATTTATGCTCCATATCACGTGGGTATGAACAGGTGTGCTGCAAGCTGATGTCTATGGCAGATTCTAACCTAAACATTCATAGCGAAACTCTTACCATGACTCTGACTGGTTGCTCTCGGCTTTATCATAAAGAGTGAACAGGCAAGCGGGCTGACGACGATCTCGTATTCTGTGTGTTGCCGCTTTTAGTTTACGAATACAGCCTTGCTTGCAGGTAAGTAATTCATTTATGTGCCAGACCATCGACCTTAGCATCCGGCCATTTCCTCACTCCAATGAAATTAACCGTATTTAGAACACTTCCGTCTCCAGTGTCCCGGATCCAACACATTATGGACAGCAAAGGTTGTAAAAGAGATGTTTGTCACGGTTAATAACACTTCCTAGCCTAGTCTTCATATTTCATAATAAAATATACAGCGTCATATCCGCCTGTCTAACCCCCTTCCCAAAGTTTTAAACACTGAAGGCATATGGATTTTCATGAAACTAAGTATTTTTTTTTATTGCTAATGGGGTGGGACTAAGTCCCTTGTACTGCGGCCACTTCTGGCCTATTGTACCAGTCCCACATGATAGGTGAAGGTGATTGTGGAGCAATTGGTGAAATGAAGATTGGCAGGGGAAACCGAAGTACTCGGAGAAAATCTTCCCCAGCGCCACTTTATCCACCAGAAACCCTACTAGACCAGACCCGGGATCGAACCCGGGCCGCCGCGATGGAAGCCAGCGACTAACCGCTTGAGCTGTGGCGCGGCCCATGAAAGTAAGTAACAACATACCATTGTGAGCTACATTATCTTTGTACCTGTTCGGGAGAACTGCTTTGCCTTCTGCACTAGTGCCATCGGTGTTTTCTTATTTACAGTGTTCTTAAATGAATTCCTTCTATGCCACATATATTGCAGTATTGTATCATAGCATCATATTGTGTGTAGAATGTTTCATTCAGTTTGAGCCTCACAGTATATGTATAATTGTATGATAACTGTACAGTCTTTACATTGCGACATGTTTCGGCCACCATCAGGTAGTACTTAAAGGCACTGTCAACTCTCTTTGCTATCCCCATTCCATTGGGCAGTGTTTAGAGTTGGGGGAAGGTCATATTCCTATTTACAATGTAGGTTTTTAATTGCAGACTTAAATACTGTGAATTATATAAAACTTTGCATTAGTTTTGCGGAGGATATACGTTATTCGCAACACAAACGTGTTTTAAGTTTGCAAATTATGCCTTACAATCTGCATATCTTCCTTAAAACTGGGTTTTTATAATTAAGTTAAAATGTATAGGAATCAGTTAAAATTTTACCAGTGTTGGTTAATGTTCTTATTATTACTGCATTTTTATTACTTATTGTTATTAATAATATTTTGTTTATTTTATTTAGGCGTGTAGTCCCGAGTCTTGTGTAATGATCGATTTTCTTGATGAGCACGGTAGAAACAGGCTGTCATAGGGTACGTGTGTTCTCTTGTCGCATGCTGGATTTATATTGCATATGCGTATTTTTCATGTTCGTTTTTTGTGTGGTGGTCTGAAATATACTCCTATATTACTACGATACCCATATAACAGTAGTGTTCAATCTGTAGCAACACAACATACCTTTCTGTCCTGAAGATAGTCCGGATCTACTAAAAGGACACCCTGTAGTCGATCTATCTTGTTGTCTGATATCACCAGATCTCGACTACTGAGATAAATCGTCAATTTATTGTTAGGAGCCGACTTCTTGAACACCCTGCAACAAAGAAGCATACAGCATATAACCTGAATACCCAAACTTCACGCTTCAATCCTTTATATGACAGTGGTTGTTTGTGTACCACATGCCTTAACGTTAAATAACGTATATTGTATTGCCTTACACAACCAGGACTTATACTTAACCATTTACAAACCGAAAACATACAACTTCTGATTATTTACTGGGCTTGCTGCGACATGATGAACTCATATATATATATTTCAACCATATTGCTGTTATACACGTGTTATATACGTGCATTTGGTTCTAAAGGCTGTTGGTAGTCTTATAACGTTTTTAAATTTTGTGGAATATAAGTACAAAATTATAAGTTATGATTAATTATATAGGTCATAAGAATTGAGTTCGCAAATCGTTTCTAATGTAAAACTCATTGCGGGTTTTACTTCTGGCATGTGGCACTTTTCTGTATAATACTGCAGGCTATTTATCATTGTATGCATATGAGTTGTACATATCCGTATTTGTACCATTGTGTTATTGGGCCTGTGTTTGTATGTTTACGGCCTTAGTAGTGTCAAGCTATACTTTAATTTAAATAAATTGGGTTAAATATACATACCGTGCCAAAAGTAGGGTTAAAATAGCAGTGAAGTAGAATGAAAGCAAGGAGCAAGGTTTAAGTAATGCTGCTGAAACAACCTGTAAGGCGGCCGGTCTCCCCCACAAGGAAATAAATTAATTGCGGAAAGTAGGTTACCCAAGACATTTATATTACTCATATCTTTCTGAAACTCGTGCATGTGCCTAGCGTGTCGTATGCAAATTGCTAAATTTTGTGCAGGCAGGTTCCTTGTTTCCGCTGCAAATTCTTTTGTTATGAAAGCAGCGAAGACAGTTCAGAGAAGTTGGGGTCCCAGAATCCCTGCAAATTGTGCTTCCAGCGATGGTGCTGTTGCTCTTAATTTTATTCTGTAGAATCTCATTTAGGCTTATATTATTATTTACTTGATCCGTAGTTATTATTGTAATATAGCTTTAAATATAGCTACTTAATATAAAAAGAAACAGATTTTATGAAGAAAGCAGTCTTCTGGGATTTGGCACCGTGTATATGTCTTTTACCGGTTCTCACGGTCTCTTCGCTTGCAGATTTCTTATATTTTTCTTCTACCCTGAAGATGGAGGCGATACGTTCCTCCGAAACGTCGGTTAACTCCACATATACACGGTGCCAAATCCCACAAGACTGCTTTCTTCATAGTCATCGCCGTGAAAGCCTCAAATCTTACATAGTTTTTATGAAACTAAATTTTAGAAATCCCTCAAAATAAAACCAGAATTATATTTCATATTTGTATACGAAATCTCACTGCCAATTCATAACAAACTTTGTTGTCCAACTGTAAAATTGTAAAATACAGGCTGTCCGAGAAAAGGTGCACACATTTAAACAATCTATTGAGAAAATAAACACGTTTATTAGAGTACAGTATTCACCACATGAAACAGCTACTCTGAAAAGTTTTTCCTCAATTTTCTCATTTTCACTACACTTCGACCTGGGCTTCCATTGCTGCTTGCACAATGTCCATCCGGTAGTCAGCTGCCCTGAAACTGACTCATGCGCACTTTCATACAGTCATGTGGCTCGATAGAACAAGTGTGGTGCGTAAAACTTCGACACTTCCGCTGTCATGTGGTAAAAACTGTACTTTTCTGGCTCTGTTTATTTTGTCAGTAAAAATGTTTAAACTCTGTGAACTCTTTCTCGGACACTCTTTACATTATTTATGGCTTCTCCTGCTTTTATATCACTTCCTCTCCGCCCTCTAACGTTGTGTGGATGAAATTCCAACAGTTAGGTTGTCCGTCTCAACTGTTTCTCTTACCTTTAGCCCAAAGAAAATGAAGCGTAAGAAGCAGTTTTGTTTGTGACCCAAAAGCAAGATCTCGTCTTATCAATTTTAATGCTAGCTTTATCGTATTTCTTCACAGAATTTAATATCCTTCCTTGATGTGAATGCATTTAGTAATTTTTATCAAGTTTATGGAGCGGCATAAATATTGAACTGTTTTCAGATATCCTTGTTACAACAGGAAAAGCAAAGAGTTCAATAAACGTTTTAAGGAAATTGGATATGTCTTTGATATGTCTCTTGCGTAACATGGACATGGAAATGGCGGTATCATTACTGAGGCATATTTGTTTTTATAAAAGCAAATGCTGACATAGCTCTGAAACATTAAACATTTGAAAGATTTATTGATTTGAGTTTCATGTAGCGTGGAGTTGTCAGGTCATGTGCATTACATGTTGCCAGCAACTACTTCATAACACGATCCGTCTCACTTGATTGGTTTCATTCATCCCACGCGCGTCTGAATGATAGAAACTGAAAGTTCGCTGTTGTAGGCTGCCTCAGTTTTGAGTTTGTCGTACCTGTCGTCATCAAGTAGTCACTTTTCGTCTTTCAGCCTTTGAACATATAGTCCGTTCCGAATTCGGGAGTTATCTCCGTGGAGCAGTTTTTTCCTCTAGAAAATAATCCCATAACGGGTCATTAATTTCTCGCACAATATGTGGAACCGCAAATTTCATTCCGCCGTTCGCAGGATCCCACTGTTGGCCGTTAGTCTGAATAACATGAATCGACTTCTACTACTACTACTACTACTACTACTACTACTACTACTACTACTACCTTTCGTATTGAGCTTCCTCTGGCCTCTTTCTAATCAGCATTAATCTAGAACTATCAATCTTATAGATAGCCGGTAGGGTTCCTTGGACGGGGCATCAGCCCTGTCACAAAGGCATTACCTACACAGGACAGCACAAACAGAAGAAACGCAGCCAGACATACAATTCCTCGAGTGGGATTCGAATCCACTATCCCAATGTTTGAGCGGGCTCAGTGATTTCATGCTTTAGACCGCGCGGCCACTGTGATCGGCCTCGATTGATAATTGTTGAACAGCACAAATTATGAAGGTCTCCATGTGCGGTTTCCCTCCTGTTACCTCCCCTTTTTCAGGTCCCATTATTTTCGGCTTGTAAATTTGAACACACTACAAAGTAAGAGGTAATATTTTAGTTTTATGTATTTAACATTTATAGGAGATGGGAAGGCAAGAGATCCTAAAGTGAGTGATAGCAAGCATTCTCTGATATTTGTAGGTGTTAGCTCATATTCACATGGATATACACATACTTGTATGCAGCGTTTGCAGTTTCCGTAAACCTGAATGAAGCGTTCGTTTTATACCGAATAATTCAGTTTGCCTAGTCGTGGCGCTGCAGGCATTCCGTCTGGTGAGGAGGAAATGCTACTATAAAATTTACGATAATTTGATTTTAAGCGTACTTTGAAGTTTCTGCGGGAGAGCAAGAGACCGACTCATCAACATATACCTGATGTGATCTCATGCCAACCTCACCGTCACGCTTTACTACACCCCGTTTTCACAGATGAGTATGTTAATACGGGGATGTGGTTCAGTAGTTATCCATCATCAGTAGCAGCTTATTTTCCATCGACAGAAATGTATTTGTGAGGACTGACATTCGAGTAATGGAGTCTGTGGACATTATTAGAATATAAACAGATATTTTGTTGTTGAAATAATTAATATTTAATTCGTTATTGTGGTATTAAAATGTGGGATAAACAGGTCAGATTGTGGTTCAAACATATTACGCGTAAATGGGTAAAGTTGTCCCTGTGTTTGCCTGATTAAACACTACACCATGAAGACGTATGGGTGGAATGGATATATAGATTCACGTATTTTTGACCTCGGCGCTAGTTGGAGGTGAATGGTCAGCTTCACGCTCCGTCCGCTTTACCTCAGGGAAAAGAAAACTCGGTACCCATTGGATAGGAGGCTGGGCGAACCCCAGAACCGTTCTGGACGACATGGAGAAAATAAAATTGTTGGCCCTACCGAGACAAGAACTCCGACCCCTCAGTCGCCTAGCCCGTAGCCAGTCGCTATACCGGCTGCGCTATCCCGACTCCCAGTGACATCGTTAAATTGTAATTTAACAAAAAGTAAGGTCGAGTTGGGAGTCAGAAGTTACTGGTCTCCGAAATGTGCATGCGCCGAAAACATTTTTTGTTCTTAAATTTTAATTAAGTATACAATCTCAGTTTAGTTTAGCAATAGCAGACATATTAAGGTCGTTCAGCTAGGAAAGCAATTTCAAGGTTTTCAGGTAGTAAACAAAGACACATGGACAGAACTTCACTTGCAGAGAAAATATCTTATTAGAAAATCATTGTCCGCAAAGGAGGAAATTGTTTCCGACAGTACAAAAAACTCCGTGGCTTTAGTCCGCAAGCGAACTATACCGACCGAGCGACTGCCGCTTGTCGACGAAGTTATTGCCAACTTTAGCGGATAGAGGGTGTCGCGTGGTCAGCGCAACGAATTCCCCCGGCGGTTAATTTCGGTTTTCTAAACCGGAACCTCTACTTTTCCATTTAAGCAGCTCCTCAGTTATCCTCACGAGGCTGAGTGGACACCGTTCCAGACCCACTGCTTCTCAGAAAATCTGACAGTACAACCAGATTAATAAACGTAATACTTGTACAATAATTTTGCCCATGTTTTACGTTATAATGTAGAGTTTACATTCAAATACAGTTATGCTGTTTAGTAAGGTTATTAATAATTGGCTATTAAAGATTGGATATATATAACACACTTATTAATGGGTTAATCGTGTTTGTTCCCAACTTTGATACACATGATGTACTGTCCACATGAAAAATTTGAAGTATATGTTAGTGTCACCTATTGGAATTGAGTGGGAAGTTATACCTACAAGTTTTCTAAATATTAGCTTCCTCTGCTTTCTCCCCTATTCCTTTCCAGTGCTGCATGTTGTCGCATGATGCGTCGAAGCCGATCTCTATCGTCATCTCCCACGAATACCGTGCACAAATAATCGTAAACCGCCGTCTTTTTATAGTACACTGTACTTCATATATCCACATCGGAATATTCACAAATATTCTGTCACATGCAAATTAAAATTTTGTGAACACTCAGGTAGTAGAGACGATGCGCTGAAATAAAAGACCGCACGCTCGTTTGTGACCTGCTATATAACTTACTTGGCAGTTCGTTGCTGTGATAAATGAAATTGCGTAAATGACAATGATAAATCATGCGCTTACAAAGAAGTATTATTCGTACCTTTGTGAGCTGAGCGTGTCCGGTGGTATTGCCGGTGTTTTGCTCCTGAAACAGACATAAAGAAGTAAATTAACATTGGACCATTGTTAAGATCTAAAAGTTTGTGACGATAGTATATCAATACAGTTATTGCATTTGTGGGCAGTATCCATCGTCCTGTTTATATTTAAAACACAACGTTTCGGAGAGTGGATTGTCTCCGTCCTCAGGTGGAACCTAGCCATTTGCGTCCAATCAGCAGAGCTAGTCCCAACTGAGTAGACTCCACCTGACGACGGAGACAGAATCCAGTCTCCGAAACGTCATGTTCCTTACTGTTCTTCAGAATACCGGACGATGGAGAAATTTGAACATCAATAATTCCGATTCTGTCTTGCGTTAAAGAAGTGTCACTACATAACCCGTCCGAGACGTTGTCGAGTTTGTGCTTCGGAAATGCTAAGTAGGTTTAATGAAGAGACATATGAGGAGCAGTACACTTTGTAGTATGTTACGCAGTTTCCAGCACTGTCTCCCTACTTAAGCGACGAATTTCTAAGTTTTCTCGCAGAAAATTATGTATTAATTCCTTCTTACCCTTTCCTAGTCCACCGTTAACTCCTAGACTTTTAGTGGCATGTATAAAACTCGTATTGATATCTTTGTTGCGTTAATCCCTTTTACATTTAGGTCTAATAGTGTTTCGCTCCATTTGCTGAAAGTGGCTTCGCGATTCTAAGGACTTACGTGGGAAATGCAAATATTTATTGTCGTTGAGTGGGGCATAATAGACTGGTATAAGAAGGTATTCACGGTATGCGGTGGAGGTAGCAGTTCATCCGAATCTTCCGTAAAAGTCTGCCAGACTACACGGTGTCACATCCCATTCATTTTCATATTCACCGCCGTCAGTACCTTAAGTCCCACAAAGGTTAGTTAGAGACATTTCAGTTTTTTGTTTGGATAATGGTTTCTGTGAAGGATACTCCCAAATAAATATTGCACTGTAGTTTAATTTAAATATATTAATTAATAAGAATTACACTGGGAAGACCAAGACGTAGGTGGGTAGACAATATTAAAATGGATCTCAGAGAGACAGGATGGATGGTATGGATTGGATTGATCTGGCTTATGATAAGGACCATTGGAGGGATTTTGTGAACACGGTAATGAACATTCGGGTTCCATAAAATGCTAGGAAATTCTTGTGTAACTGCACAATTGGCACGTTCTCAAGAAAGGCTCAGCTCCATGAGTGAGTTAATTAATAAGCAAGATTCCTGGTTTTCTGTCTTATTCATATTGAATAAATGTTGAGCGATTAGGACGGTGTGAAAGGGAGATCATTTATGACGTGCAATGAAGAACGGATTAGCAGGAAATGAAATGTTCTGTGCATTGATTCTGTTGCAGTCCGCTAGGATTATCGTAGCCTTCTTTCCTCTCAGAGTTCCTATATTAAAATTTGATTTGCAGCGTTATTAAATTATAACTCTGTTTAATGCCAATTACTTTCAGCCAAAGCTCTCATCAATTTTTGAGATTGTTCAGCGGATCGTGAGAGCTATGATAAATTCTGCTAGAGTGACGCTAGAAACTTCATCTGTTATCTTGCATTCGTAATTTTTTCATTCAGCTTTCTGTAACTGAAAGAAAATGCATTTTGCTCTGTTCTTTTCGTGGACTGGGACATCTATCATCTCTGCCTGCAGAATGTATGGTTTCTACCTCACCATATAAGTTATATACATAAAGAAGAGTATGTGTGTGTTCATTTGTTTTTTATATATTTGGACGCAAGTCCACATGTTTCGACCACGATGTTAGAAGACCTCGCTGGAGAAGTTTTAGACATTTGAGAACACCTCCAAAAATTCTCTAAATTCCCCATAGACCGTTAATTTTTATGACTGCTGATTAGCTGTTCACGCTAGCATAATGAGATTTGGGGAAGGGGCTTGGAAGAAAGGTCTCCCTTACTGTATATATCTTATCCTTCACATTTTATGAGAGTTAATTTTAAAATTTCGAAAATAAACAGCAGTTATTAACTCCCTAATTCTAAGGATGCATTGTGCCTATGCAATTCCAGGTAGATCAGCTACTTGAAATATATTTTGAAGGAATGTAAGAATAATGCATTCTTCCCAGAACCTTTTTAACTTGTTGGATTCGTTTGTTTGAGATGTTCTCAGTTTCCTATAAGCGATGTAGTTAATTATACCTTAAACTCATTTGTCGTGAACAGTTACTAGCACAAGTGTGTTTCAGATAGGTGTCGGGATAGGAACGTTAATTAGGAAATAGTGCGCTCTACTCAGACACCAGTGTAAGCTGTTAATTTGCCGCATCTGTGGAACTACACGTAGATGAACCCAGGTTGACCCTGAGCAAACACAGTTACGCTCGTCTGTGCCTCGTCGCCACTAATGAGAACCCCTAACAAAGTTCGTATGGTATCCCACATGAGATGCTTACAAGCGTCCTCACTGCCGTGAGTAGCATCCAGATTAAGAAACGTAGGGTGCCAAGATTACGTTGTCCAGAACGAAGTCTCTCTTTCTTAACCGTTACATTGTTAACCCTAAATGCATTGTATATAATTCTACGCACATGCGCGTTTGGTAAAACCCATCTTTGAATATCTACTGATTTTATATGTCCATTTGATTTAATTTTTAATATAATTTGTTAGTGGATAATACGTTTATATTTCCCGATAAATATGGCGTAGTTACCTCTTCCATCGTGGGCACGCGGTAGCGTGGTAGGTTGAGGCACTATGCTATAAGCCGGAATGTCGCAGGTTCGAGTCCCGATGTCACTGTTTTTTTTTCAATTGTCCTAATCCTTCCAGCCGCACTATGGCCCTGGGGTCGACTCAGCCTCTAATAGAAATGAGTACCATGAATCTTCCTGTTGGTAAAGGGCGGCCGGTGCATAAGGCTGACAACCTTACCGCCCTCTGTGAGCCGATTGTCTACAGAAAATGTGGGCGCTTCGACGTCTCACAATCCTACGGGCCTCCACGGCCTGTTACAGGAATAGCATTTTACCGTTTTTATCAAATTGCAGTAGTATGTAGAAATGAAATTCGATGTGGAAGCGGATGAATTATGTAATCGACGCTGGCATTATGTGCAGATGTATTTAACGTCGTTATAATCGACTCTGGCACTGTAAGGACTAATATTAACATTACCCTCTCGTCATGCGCCTTGTTTTCCAGAACGAGAGTCTTGAGAGAGTGAGAAATGGTGGTATAACCGTGGGAAGTATGATGGGTCAGAGTTCACTGCTTAATTCGGGAACAGGTGAGTCATGGTAGGACAGCCATTGCATTCGGTGTGACAGTAATGCCAGTAAACGTCGATGCAAGTTGAAATTCTTGTTTTAAATTTTTTAGCTTACTTAAATCTGTCGAACCATTCCACGAAAAATATAACTTTCATTTTAGTTCATTAGATTTTTGACAGGTGTGTTTCAACATGTCTCTTCGCCATTATTTATAAAACGTCTTCGAGATCAACAATACAAAAACCTTCCCATTCTTAATCCCACCATCAATTTTATGAGTTGACTGCGTTGTGAAAAACGAGGCTCTGAATACCGAGACACACTGTTTTGGAAATACAAGTTCCTAATTCGAGGAGCTGAGCTTAAGCTGTCAATGTTGCATTTTGTGTGGAGGAAATGCCGCATTTAGATCTGTGTTAAGTTTGTTGAGATTCAGTGGGCCTATTGGTGAGTTTTGAATTTGTTTAATATATTGACATTCACGAATAAACATTTCAGTTATGATCATCTGAGATCTGCTCAATCAGCCAGTACTAGCTCAGTGAGTCACATTTTACAGCCTAGTTTCCTTACTTTGAAAAATGAAAGCAGTCTTATTAGAACACTTTGCTATCTGTGTCTGTGCCCCCCCCCAACGCCTGATATCTGGGATAGTGGAACCAAAAGAGACGACCGTTGCTAGGCACGGTTCGGTAAACACATTACCTTGGTAACGAATACACACGCAATAGTAGAAGAACTGTTGAACCGGTGTTCCTTATGCAGCCCGCATCACATCAAGTACTCCGTATGAAGCGAACGGAAAGCATGCGAGTAGTTCTTGCCAGTGGAGGTCGCACGGCTGCCGGAGTCATGAGACACTAAAATATCTTCATTAGTCCCGGGAGACTCGGAACCAGGAATAACTGTGCTGGCGAGGACCAGCGGCAGTTTATCCTACTGAACCGTCTGAAGACGATTCAAAGGGTTGGCCCCGTGAAAGGCGTCATGGAATTGCAGTCAACCACAGCCAATGCTCATATATTTCTTGTAAAGTTCTTTTCAATGATGTCACGTGACCCTCCCCCTCTTTTTTCCTTCCTCCTTTTCTTGTCGTGGCAAGATGACACGAACGATGGCTCTTTTTCCCTGGGTGGCAGTCGTGCAGGGTGGTTGTCCCTGCTCTTAGAAATTTCTGTTTGGTTTCCTTTCTTTTTCAAAATTAGATTTATTTTTGGAAGTCAGCGCTGTGTGTCCCGGGAGAGGGCCCCTTTGCCGAGCTATGGAGCAGTGGCGAGGCAAAGGTGTTTTATATAAATATATACGTATGGGTACCTTGTGAGTATATATACACATGTGAGTGTTATTATTTTTTGTTTCCTTGGTCTGTGAAATTAAATGGTCAGTGAAATGGGCGGTGTCCCATGAATAAGGTATTGGCTTGAATGACCGTAGTGGGTCATGCTAGGTTTCTTGTAATATTATTTCTGGTATTCTCATCATATGTTTTATTTCCTTTATTATTGTTAAATGTATATTTATTTCGTTATTATAGTAACTGTTAAACTCAGTCAGCATAGCTCTCGATTTGTGCGTGTATTTCCCACAACAACAAGTGAATGAACTCCTCCCCCTTTCCCTCTCCTGAAATTTCGGACTGGTTACAGTCCGGGTAGGTAACGGTTCACTACCGCCCGATTAGTTCTTCCAAAAACTTCTGATTATCCAGTTGTGATTTACTATTTTTTTTATCTGTCCCTCTTATACCCTTATACGGGTGTCGAGGTTTCTTTTTTTCTTTTAATCATTTTACAGACGGTAGCACTCCTTGGACGAGTGACTGGCCCGTCGCAAGGCCGCCATCTACACACAGGAAAACGCATACACACAGACATCCATGCCTTGAGTGGGATTCGGACCCGTGATCCTGGCTTCCGAGCGAGCGAAGACAGTTTATGCCCTAGACCGGTCGGCCACTGTGACCGGCATTTTCTGTTTTTGAATGATGAAATTACTGAGCAATTTCCAGTATCAGCATACACACATTTTAAAAGTATTATTTGAGCCCTCAGATATAAGGTAATGTTGTGAAATATTGACTTAATTTTTGACGTAAGAATGATATGTATGAGGTACAGCTGGGTTAATGGCCCCCCTCCCATCCGCTGCCGGTTTATTATTTGGGAGGCAAGCTGCATCCCATGTGAGAGAGGTCAGCGTTTAATTAACTATGTAAGCTGATGCCCTGTGTTGTGTCCCGTACCACCTGCCTCGTCTTTGTCTCCTGGCGCTCCAATGTCGAGGGTAAGACGGGCGTGGGCGTTTTAACAACGGTTGCATTGCAGTCTATCTGAGCATGAAACCAGAGGACAGGCTCAGTTGAGAGAAACCAGCCGTTACCTGGAGATGGCAGAAGATCAAATTATGTAGGGGTCTCTGCACGAATATTTTTTTTTTTTACTTTCTGAATTTCACTGAAATAGACCTATTCAATTTACAAATGTTAAATTTCTTCCTCGTCTTCACTGCATATCACCTTTTCATTTATCTCATATTCGTCTCTTCTCTATAATTAGCCAGTCGTGAGCAACCCGTGCTATGTACTCAGGCACTCAATCTCCTCTTTCCTCTTCTTTCAGAGAGACGAGCACCATAAACATATATGTGAGATTTGAAGTTCTCATGACCATGAATATCAACATTACGGTCTTCAGGGTTATGACACCGTGTAGTTCTTAGGAAACCGAGATTAACGGCCGTGAGGATCCGTTGTGCTGACCACGTGACACCCTCTAACCGCAAAAGTTGGCACTAACTTAGCCGACAAGCAGCGGTCGCTCCGTCAATATAGTTCTCTTGCGGACTACAGGCCACGGAGTACTTATATGGATCCGACGTCGCAGTGCCAATCTTATTTCCTCTAAATACTAGTTAACCTGTCGTTATTCATAATTTGTTTTCCAGATGTTTGGCAAGTGAGAATTTGAGAGGCGATGTAATGTTCGAAGTATTTCGTCCCATTGCAGAGTCGGATGCAATTAAAATTGTTCTTCTTGTAATTAATGACGCTATATCCACAGCTAAATCACGCCAATTGTTGTTTGTCTAAACTTTATTTTCTTCTCAAATATTTACATTCGTATCGAAGGCAATTTCCAACATCCATTACGCTAAGTTGCAATTAAGAGACATCTTGATAATCCGTACGTTTTAGTAACCATGGCGAACGGTAAAGATAAGCAGAAATGAAGTTCATATATAGAGATAGGCAGCCACTCACGACATCGATCGTTTAATCTCAGATTACGCGTTAGAGAATATTAAAGCTCATTCAGTAATGAAGAAGAGGAACATACTCGTATACCACTGGAGTCCAGGTTTTCGCTGACCCAGACATGGATGGGTGTATAATATTAAAATGGCTCTTAGAGAGGTATAATGGGGTGATGTGGACTGGATTGTTCTAGCTGAGGATGGGGACCAGTGGAAGGCTCTTGTGAACACGGCAATGAACACCCGCAACCAAACGGAACACACAACACGAGACACGATATACCCTGAGAATAAGAGGAACGACTCCCATAGTGGTGAAACTATGCGTGGTGTTAGAATTGGGACAGATAAAATAAATAATCTTAACAAGTTTGTAGTATACATATATTATAATATTTATATATTTATATTATTTATATATATATATTATAATATATATTTATTATAATTGACGAACATTTTTAAATACTTTTTAAATTTTACAATGACGTAATGGCAAACAATGAAATAGATTGACGTAAATGGGGCACCTGATGATGGCACTGTAGTGCCGAAACATGTTGCGAAGTAACAAGTGAAATTGAGTGCACTAAAAGACGGACACTGCTTACATGTCATGGACGGTAATGAACCTTCGGGTTCCATTAGATGTTAGGGAATTCTTGAGTAGCTGCACATCTGGCGGCTTCTTAAGAGGAGCTCAGCTCCATGGAGTTAGTTATGACATTATCATTGAACATTACATTGTAAAGAATATTACTTGCTTCGAAGGCCGACCGGAAAGTGGCTGTATTGATGTTTGCTTTCCTTCTCTCTTCATCAGCATCCGGAATGGCACATTCCAAGGCTACATAATCTGAGCAGTTAATGTACCATCTTTACACATTCCAAGAGACAGATACCTTCATCTTCTGTTGTATAAAACACGAAAGGAATGGTCTGATTCATAGTTGCGTAAATAGTTATTTTTCACAGAAATATGGATACACTTTTCTCTCGAACGTCATTATTATAATTACCAGTTAGATCCGCCCATTTTCTCTCAAATCCAGTTTGAGTATGAACGTGTTTTTGTGTAAGGCCTGTAAATGAAATTGCTTCTTCACGCATCACAACAATTCATCCTACCATCAGATTTCACCATCACCGTAGCTATCATTGCAGGTAGTTTTTCCACTAGACGGCCTCCGAGTCCCTGATGACTTTCTTCATATCATATACTTTCTCTTTGTCCTCATTTCAGATCTCGTTTCTGCCTCTGTTTCTTTATATTTCATGCATAACTGCACGCAGCATGGCTACGGCTCCGACTCACTTGAATTCAGAATAGAAGACCGTTTTATAATAGAAGATGAAATTTACTATTACATCTCTGTAACACAGAAAAAGCGCGAACTGAAAGGGTACTAGACCTGCAAAGAATTTTGACAGTATATGTTAATTTCACTATATTCTCTTATAAAGATTGAATTGTTGTTTTAGCGGACGTTTATATTGCCATCATTCATATACGTATCGTAATGGATTTGCTCGAAGCTTTCTAGGCAACGGCTGGGTAAACACGTTCTAACGTCCAACAGTCGAAGATGTGTCTCATTGAACGAATGTGATAGCTCGTTGCTAGGCAACAGTCAGCGCTCCGATGAACTCGCTGACTAGAATCATGTGACTTGTGTTTTCTGTGTTGTCCATGCAGAGCTTATATAATGAAGACCTGTTGTAGCTTAGATTAGTGCAGAACGTAGGACAGTGCAGTGTAGTTAAGAGTCCAGAAGGGTTTTATTGAGTTCCGAGGTTGCAGGGTGACTGCACAAGAAATGGCAAGAAGACTTCCTAGTGATTTGGAGTGATTTATTTGTTGAGATCCGTTGCTAGGAGACGAATAGTGGAAACAGAGAATCCTAGTGCATGTGCAACGGTGAACTGTAAATTGTGTAAATCAGCTATACCTCTATAATAATGGTGGTTAGGAGAACTTGTAACCGAAGTGCCACTATATCCAATCATCCGAACTATAACCCGTTATTTTCGTCATGCGGACCCCCTACACATGACACTATAAGTGTTTATAAGGAAATGCTATCTCTCTTAGAAGTTGTTGAAAGTGATACAATATATTAATATAGCTATTGAGTTCTATTTATATTTCAGAACACGACGTTTCGGTGGCTGAATTCTGTCTCCGTACTCAGGTAAAAACCTACTCAGTTTGGCCCAGTCGGTAGAGCTACTTCCTATCTCCAGACACTAGCATCGACACAAGACAGCATATATAAACCAAACTCATATCACGGGAGTTAAGACAATCATTAAGAAACTCAGCACACATGAAGCCTTGCATAAGCCGTGCATAATTTATTGGCCAGTTTATATAAAATCAGAGTACAGTGAAAATGGTTGTATCAAAGTAGTATAAAATATTTTGACGGTAATCTGGCTGTACATACATGGTTCATAACGAGACATGTATCAGCCCGATATGGATCATCTGTTTAGAGTAATCGCTTTGCCTTAACTACATGGATAAACCATGAATATATGCAGGCGTGCAGTTATATTATGCCAGAACGTGAGATAAAACTTGCGTTCATTATCCGAAAGATATACGCATGGATGGCAAAATTGAGTTGATGGCTGATGCGGGTTCTCGTCAAAGCTGAAAGGTAATTTAATTTGTAAGGACGTTGGTAGTGGCTGATGCTTTTTCGTTGTAATGTTATGTTCGCAAATTGAATCATGATATTTCATTATAGAGGACAAAATGTGTTCCTTTGACGTCTAAACCTTTCACAGTTAAACCGTAACTTCTTTAAATTTGCTGCTTAGCTCTCAAAATAATATCACTTATTCTTCATTTTTTCTTCGGACTTTTGATAACGGTGTTAATCATACCGCATTTTTTTAACAATTTCAGCTAGTATCATCCGTTTGGGGAAAACCATAAGGGCTAAGTCTGAACTACCACGATTAATGTAGCTATATTAGTTACATCGCGAGTTCCTTATATTGTAATTGAGTTCGAATCGCAGGTGATCGTTGATGTCGAACTGAATTAAATCCTTCATGAAATCGAGATGTAACGGATAGGATATCTAGTGTAAAAGCGAAAGAGGATATGATATCTAGTGTAAAAGCGAAAGAGGATAGGATATCTAGTGTAAAAGCGAAAGATGTCGCAATCGGTATAGCGACTGGCAACGGGCTGGACGACCGAGGATTCGGAGTTCGAATCCCGATGGGGGCAAGAATTTTCGCTTCTCCATGTCGTCAAGATCGGCTATGGGGCCCACCCAGCCTCGTATCCACTGGGTAGCGGGGATGAACACTCACCTCTAAAGGCGCGTCCACATTACTCGTGTTCGTTCTCGCCAGGCTTGTGCTCGTCGGGAGACTCGTCTGGCTTTTACTCGCGAGCATAGCGAGTCACACGAGCACGAGTAATGTGGACGCGCCTTAACATGGGCCGATGTGAAGAAAACATGGGTCTGTATATCCACTCCCCATACGTCCTCATGGCGTAGTGCTTAGGGACAATTTAACCTTCTTTAAGAAATGTAAAACCTGTCTTACTTGAATGTCAGACTTTTACATGGTACACTCTTTTTCCCAAAAAGTGCCCAGAGGCCAAATGCGATAAAACCAATGCGTATCGAATCGAAGGAATGCTCTCACCTATTGCGAGAAATCGAGATTTCTTCGTTTCTTTAACGGAGTTTTTAGTTGCTCCGACTACATTATGTCGAATAATAGAATGTTTGGTGAGCAGTGGAGTGGAAGGGATGTGGGACGAAACGCAAGTCTAATTTAGGATATGAATAGTAAAGAGTAAATACTACTGCTAAGTTATGCTTAGGTTGCATTTAAATATGGCTTTTAGAACTTGCTGCAGCTGAGTTGTATTTACAGTCTCGTATAACCGATGTACTTGAGTCGACTATAAACCTATCACCCATCAGTCAATAAATCGATCAGTCAGTCATCGAGTCGGCGAGAGGACCAGACGTACAGAGTATGCTACTGAAAACTATTCTGATTTCATGCCAGCAGTTACATTTGGTGGGACGATATATGGGGCTATGTGGCCGTATTTCTGTAGAGGAGGAAGTGGCCTTCACAATTTTGGGGAATTTATTTAACCACTCTTCGAATATCTCAAGAAATTTTACTATAACTCAATATAAAATTTCACGAAAATCTATTTAAAAATTCTTGGTATCTTACATGCGGATAGATAGACCCGTATAGACCCATTTTAGCCTACTTTCCTTATTTCGAAAAAAAAATTAAAGTATGCTCATGCAATCGCCATGTTGTTTGTGTGTCTGCTTGTCTGTGTATCCCTCCAATATCAGTTTTTGAATGGCTGACCCGGTGTATGGCACCTGAGCTCATCTCAACGATGTACTTTATAAATGCCTCCCATCAGTCCGTGTGTCTATATATGCATACCCCTGTCTTTGATAGGCAACGGCTTGGCAAAAACGTTACCGCGACTACAAATAGACACACAACAATAGAAAAAATATTGGACTCGTCATTTTCTACAATGTCCGTGGCATGTCAATGGAAAGTAGGCGATTAGTTCTTCCCAGAACTTGTAACTATAACTTTCATTGCTAACACGCCGAAATTTGTTGCTTTGAAACATACCAGGATATCGAGTATTGGCCTTAGTACTGTCCGGATAATGGATTACCTTGTAAGTCAAATTTCCAGGTCTGGCATACGAATATAGTACTCTAGGGGAAGAAACCCATTCTTACCTTGCATAATTAATTTTTGCTTACGTACTCCGCCTTTTGCCCTAGTTTCAGGAAGAAGGAAGCGCCGTTATATCCCGCCTCTGCCACCACGGTACCTTAACCTGCTCTGATTTCGGTGCATAACAAATTACCTTCCTTCCTTTCTTCCTTCCTTCCTTCCTTTTAAATATGGAACAGTTCTACCTTCAATTGAGGCCAGTGTCCTCATATGCATGTGATGGGAAGAGAATAGAGTGTAGTCTATCTTCTTGCACAACGTACGAGTATGAATGACTCCCATTTACCGGTATACTGCTGCGTTTCTCCTCATATTCCTTGTCGATCAGCTCTAAAACGAAATTCCCATTTCTCACCGTGTGTCAGATAAAATAGGTTGAAACTTAACTGGGTTTTATGTACCCATTTGCGTTCCCTTGGGTGTGGAGTGTGCAATGGGCAAGGTGGAGACAGTTTCCTATACCCTGTTACTCTTCACAGAATGACCACTTAGGGCATCTTTTTGTTGCAGGCTCTGGGATTTTAGATGACAGGTTCTGAGGTGATTGTGCTTTAAAATTCTATTCGAAATGACTGAGAGATCTAGATTTAGTATGAAAACTCAGGTCAATGTGCCAACTTCATACACGTGTATAGCCTTATTCGCGCGTCATGTCATAACGAAATGTCTGTTTTGTCTAGTCTCGGAGGCTCGATATACGTGTTACACCTCCCTTCTTTCCTGTATTCCTTTTTTCTTCTTCTTTGTAAAGCTGTTGAAGCTAAACTTAGGTTAACTTATAGCGACTTTATTTTGTAGCTATAAAATTGCTGTGTTGCTGTCGTATATAGATTAAATTCCAGACGCTTGTTTAATTAATGACGGGGTGCTTGTAGGTTCTGGAGTAATAGTAGTGTCAATGCCGCCGCTATGTTCTAGTGGTCAGAGTTCCTGGCTACAGATCCAGAGGTCCCGGGTTCTATGGGCCATGCGTAAAAACGTTCTTAAACAAATACAGTCGGTAGGACTCCTTGGAAAGGGGATTAGCCCGTCGCAATACCACTACCTAACACAAACACAGAATAAACGCAGACATCCATGCCTTGGGTGGGATTCGAACCCACGATCCCAGTGTTCGAGCGGGCGAAGACAGTTCATGCCTTAGACCGGGCGGCCACTCTGATCGGCCTAAGAGCAGGTACTGTGTAAATAATTTCATTTCTGACTTTGCCAGTATTATTCCACACAAATTTAAAATTTACCTATGAGTTGTTCTAAGTACCAGATACTTATTCTGAATACTGTTATCTGTATGAATATGAAGGCTGATTAATTAGTAATTTGATTCCTGGTAAATATGTCACTGCTTCACAGTTTTGTTTGTCATGCACTATTGTTTATAAACATTATGGATCATTTGACCGGAACTTTGTATTTCGCTTAAAATTTGATCATTTAATTAGTTTTCTAAACTGGAGTCCCCCAGTTGTTACATACATATACTTGTAGGTACGGTTGCGAAATCGAGTTATGTAGTTATTTGTTTGGTTTTACCGAAATGCATAAGGCTTCGATTGAATATAAACTACCATACTTGTAGTACAGGATGTAATTGATGGGTTTTAATAGAATGAAATATTCTATTACCACAGTAACTTCTGGAAACTTCTCCTTTCACAATTCAAAAATTTGAATTTCTGTAGCTGTAGAAGCTGTGTCTGATAAAGAAATAAAATTGACTTTAACATGTTCCGATATCATTTAAAAAATTAATTAAGTAACAAAATCCATCTGTACTTACTCATGGAGCTAGCGGCCTCCGTAGTCTAGAGGTAACGTTCCCACCTCATGATTTATGGTACGCGGGTTCAAACCCGGCGGAGGTCGTGGAATTTTTAAGGGCGGAAAAATTCAGGGAACAAGTCCTCCCGGAGGGACTTTAAGCCGTGGGTCCCGTGTCGTACCTTTACGGCACGTAAAAGAACCTCATATCTCCAAAGGAGGTCACTGAGCCAAATTCAGGACGTTTCCCGCCCAACAGTAGTCTCTAACGCCTCTGATAAATGGGGGAAGCATTATAGATACCGCGAAGCTAGTAGAGGCCGAACTCGCTGGCTCGGTCGGGACTGATGGTACGCACCAATATCGGTAGGGTATAGAGACTGATAGAATATCATAGAGGGAAACACAATGGACCAATACTGGTCTAAGTGCATGGGGAAACCCACCCTCTCCAATAACTAACTACTTATGGAGCTGAACCCTTCTTGAGGAGTCGCCAATTCTGCAGCTACTGAAGAACTTCCCAGTATTTCATGGAACTCGAAGGTTCACAAGAGCCCTCCACTGGTCCCTATATTGAACCAGATTAATCGAATCCATACCATCCCATCCTATCTCTCTAAGATCCATTTTAATATTGTCCACCCACCCACGCCTTGGTATTCCCAGTTGTCTCTTTCATTTTGGCTTTCACCACCATTATTCTATATGCAGTCGTCTTCTCCCCATTCGTGCTACATGCCCTGCCCACCTCGTACACCTTGACTTGATCATTTTAAATATACTTGGAGAAGAGTACAAGTTATGAAGCTCAAAATCCATTTGTATATTTCTTAATTGAAGTTTTTATAGTTAAATTTACATCATTACGCAAGTTCTTGTGAAATTAATAATTAAATGATTAATGCCATTCTATTGTTTCACAAACAAAAACAAACTCCGTGGTCTTAGTCCGCAAGCGAACTATACCGACCGAACGACCGCCGCTTGTCGGCGAAGTTAATACCATTGTTTCACACATATCCTGTTTGGGCTGCTAGAGAGAAACGAATGGATTTCGTCTTTCGTAGGCTCCGGATCTTACCACTAACTCTGCTTTCTCCCGGTGCAGTCAGCCCCACTGAAGAAGCTGATCATATATAAACTTAACGCGTGGAAATATGACTAATTCAAGAAATGAAGTCTTGCCGGTATACCAATCATATCTGATTTGGAATTAATTCCATTACGAGGAATAGGGTTGATGTAGTTGTGTCTACATTTGATGTTGTTACGTTGTAAATTGTAAAAGGCACGTTGCAGGGGCATTCACGGAGTTACTAGAGCGGCTCATTGCCGCTTATTTCTTTTATGATTTTAGAAATAAAGATAAATAAATAAGAGTAATGAATTTATGCACCTGCAAAATTTGTAATGGAAATATGCCAAATTAATTCTGATGGGCGCTGCTCGGAGTCGATAGATTTCTCTCGAGTAGAGACGTAAGAGTATCCTCTCCCAAAAATGCTCTTCGGAAGACATGTAATGCTTATATAAAATAAACGAATGAAACGTGTATAGGGTATAGTATAACAATTCTAATGCTTTTGCTCAATTTCCTTTAATTTTCTCGATTTCCCAACAGATTTGATATAAAATATAAGTTTAATGTTTCTGTAAATTTGACCGAAACATTTTTCGCTCTCATAAATATTTAACCGGAGACACGCTGTAGCGTAGTTGGTTGAGGCGCCGCTGCAAGCCGGAATGTCTCGGGTTCCATTCCTAATGTAACTGGATTTTTTTTTCCAATTGTCCTAATCCTTCCAGTCGCACTATGACCCTGTGGTCGACTCAGCCTCTGACAGAAATGAGTACCAGGAATCTTCCTTGGGATAAAGGGGGGCCGGCGCGTAAGGCTGACAACCTTACCGCCATCTGTGAGCCTATTGTTTAGAAGATATGGGAGCTTCGACGTATCACAACCCTATGGGCCTCCACTGCCTGTTACAGGGATAGCTTTAAATACCTCGTATTTAACTCACTAAAGCTTCATATGAAGTGTCCATTATTGTTCGGTCGTAACCATCACTGGAATGTACCACCAGATTTTAATAAAACTCTCCAGTAAGGCAGACAGGGCGAAACTAATTGGTACATTGCTGCAACTTTTCCCTGCGAACTTGCGTAAGCACAACTCTTGTACTGGGAAAGTAAGCAGTGCCTCTGGTATTCAGATGCAGGGTCTTCTCTTATATTATGTACATGGGGTATCTCTGCGCTACGCAGAACTGAGACCGCTATTCTGCAAGCGAAGCAATATTCCACATGTTATAACAGGATGTCTGTTTGCGCTGAAAATCGAAGGCTGTTAGCAGTGGCAGTCCAAACTTCGTGTTCAGTAAATAGCCTGTTGCCTACACACAGCCGAGCAATGCAACTAGCTGCAGACAAAGCTTGCTGTTATCTGATCGATTCATACACACAAACGGCGAAAAGTAGCAGGTTAGTGTAGTGGTTGTGCTCTAGACTTGTATCCAGGAGATGTTCAGTTTAAATCTCGGCTACGACGTCGCAATTGTGACTGGGGATATTCGCGGTTTTCCTCAATCCCTCCAGGAAAGTACCGGAATATTTGCCAGCGGGCAACAGTGTGAGCACAGAAGCTGAAGAATCTCCGTTGTTGAGAGCTGTTACCAAGCAACGACTAGGGAAGACAAGACTAAGGCTTATCGTATGCTGTAATGAGTCGAGGCAGGTTCGAATACATCCACCATAGCCATGCGAGTCTTAGGAGGCGACGAAAAGGCAACCCCGTTGCCTTGGGATATAGCTAGGCCATCCCTGTTCCCGGGAGATAAATATGGGGCTTGACCCTCAGGTTAGGGGAGCCTAGAATCTGAGACAGTAAAATACGGTCATGAGTTCCGCGGGACTCGGACCCGAGAATGACTGCACTGGCGAGGACCAGCAGCAATTGTAAACGACAGACCAATCCTCTCGTCAGAGAGGATGTTACATAAGGACTATAACCGCAAATATGCAGTTGGAAAATACAAATTCTTGTCGTGCCTCTCAAAGGCCTTGTCGCCAAGGCGAACTGATTGACCGTAAACCGCCAGTCGTAAAGTAACTCTGACTGTATGCTATAGTGATTTATAAAGTGTGCAGATCAGCGATAGCGCTGTAATCACTTGTAGTTCCAAGTGATGTATATAAGTGGTCGATAAACCCATTCACCAATCTAAACCCCATCTATGGTCACCCCTAAATTGTGACAATATATAATCGTGAATAATCAAACATCGATAATTCTGAAATTAATCTAAATAATATTTACAGTTTCGTTCCTCGCTTAGAAAATTCACTACGTCTGCATTTCAAAGACCACTCGCTTAATACTGTCTAAGGAAACAATGGCTATTATTCTGAGATGTGACACACGCACGCTATCGAACAAGCTGAACCAGCTATGAACTTACTGACAAAGCTACAAACGAAGATAGAGAGGAAAGTTACTCACATCCTTTCGTACTGCGGGGCCATCACATCACACTGATACGTGCTTTGAAAGAGAGGGAAATAGCCTACTGCTCCAGATAGAAACTCAAACTTGTTACGGCTGACTGGTGAATGTTCTCATTGAGGACAGATCGTCATTGTTTTTGGTCGTCTTTCATACGTGCTTTGCTTGTAGTGCGCATGAGCACAGCATAACATGAAACGTTACTAATGCTTTACTTCAGAAACATTAGTAGTTCCAGGCCTTTGTATAGGACTGCATGTAGGGATGTCGAACATATCTGGGGAAAGTGCAGTAAAGGTGGGCGTTTGAAAACAACTGCATATTTTATATATAGAGTAAAATATTCCCTCCAGTTGTGTGTCTTGCGAATATAAAATCTTCCTGCGACGTTGTAGTCATTTGATTTTCTTACGAAGGTCACTGACCACTGACCACCATCTTATGCTAAGGCCAAGAATGGAAGATCTATACCTCCACTCCCCCTACGTCGTCATGACGTGGTGCTTAATTAATTAAGTACAGTAGCACATTTTCCTTTGTTTCGTTTTACCTCAGTTAGGTACGTCACAATTTTGGGAGCAATAACAAAACTGTCCCAGTGTAACACGCTACAAACAACCCCCCCTCCCAAAAAAAACTCCGTGGCTTGAGTCCGCAAGCGAACTATACCGACCGAGGGACCACTGCTTGTCTGTGAAGTTAGTGCCAACTTTATCGGATAGAGGGTGTCGCGTTGTCAGCGCAACAAATTCCCACGGCCGTTAATTTGAGTATAACACGCTACATTGTGAAAAAAATCGCTGTAGGAGACTTCATTTGTTTTAAATGTACAATGTATTATAAGGCTTTCACACCTCTGCGGAGCCCCTGTTAAAATCTTCATCCGACCATTCATATGTACCAGACAAGTCGAGAACCGTTGAACGGATTTTCATTAAAACTTGTTACTGGGAAGTTTCACCGAATTATTTGTAAGCATTTAAAATTTGTAAAAAATAGGAATGCTATAACGGACACTTTGAATGAAGACCCGCATATGTTCGGAACGCAAAATGTGTCTAACTACAGGGAACTTATTTCACAGGGGAAGCCATGGTAGCTCATGAAATATAATGACTAGGTTACGACTGCACGACTAAGAAATCTTCTTTCGAGTCCCGGCAGGTACAGAGATTTTTCTTTTCTTCACTGCGTCCAAACCGGCTCTGGATCCCTGCCAGCCTCCTGTCCAATGGGTGCGGGAGTAAAGCGGGCGGAATGTGAAGCTGATTCCTGCATCTAGTACCGAAATAAAAGAGTGCGTGGAGCAATATATCTACTCTCCCATGCATCTTCATGGTGTGGTGCCTAATTAAGCTCAGGGACAAATTTACCATTATTAATAGATAACATTAGGCCGCGCCATAGCTCAAGCGGTTAGTCGCTGGCTTTCCACCGCGGCGGCCCGGGTTCGATCCTGCGTCTGATCAAGTGGGATTTGTGGTGGACAAAGTGGCGCTGGGTCATGTTTTCTTCGAGTACTTAGATTTCCCCTGCCAATCTTCATTCCACCGAATTCTCAATCATTATAATCACCCGGGGCAGGTATATTAGGCCAATCAGTGGCCCCCGTGCCGAGTGGACCCAGTTGGACTCCACCCCCCCACTATGCGAATTAAAAAAATAGATAGCATTGCGTTTTTTAGCATTGCACAGACCAGCAGCAAAATGCTTTGTGAATGCCATAATACGTATTTGTAATAGTCTGCCCTTGTCGATAAAGATCGGCGTTATCCGGGTGCTGAAATGCCTCAGAAGTTCCCTGTTTGTGTGTTGGCATCAGTTTTGTTGATGGCTATGAAGCTACATCCCTGGGGTGTGCGCTCAGGCGACGGAAGAGCACGGGCGCACCTGGCATGCCACCTTCGGCCCCGAGATCGTTTGTCAGCGTAACGTTCGCGCAAGAGGGAGACATCGGAGGTTAACATATGCAGGTGGATACACAGACTTAAATCCAGTTTGATTTAAATGCTTTAGTGTTGATAATCAGGCTTTAGTTTTGCATTCATAAAATTGTATTTGAATTAATATAAAATTTCATTCATCCTAATGTCAGTTCTTTATACAGTATCAAAAACGGGCCTATCAGTGGCCGCGCAGTTCAAGGCATGAAATGTCTTCGCCCGCTCGAACGCTGGGATCATGGGTTCGAATTCCACCGAAGGCATGGATGTCTGCGTTTATTTTGTGTTTGTGTTGTCCTATGTAGGTAGAGGATTTGCGTGAAGCTGATCCTCGTCTAAGGAGTCCTACCGACTGTCTAAGCTTAAGAAACTGAAGCGAAGCGACTGCCCTATGCTCCAAGTTGCAGCAGCAGGATTAGATGTTTGGATGAATTAGCGCCAGTTCTGAATGTAAACGGGCCGGGGAGCCTAACCCTTCAGGGTGGAAGAAGAGGAACTGATTATTTTATGTCATTTGGATAAATTTCATGCTTAATACGCTTAAACTGTCACCCACTGTGAATCTCGTATACACTGTCTTCGTTACTTGGAGAGAGAAAGGGATAGAAAAAGGGAGGGAAAGAGAGAGAGAGAGAAGCATCTGCGGAGTCGGAAACTCGGGGCCGGAAGCGCAATTAGGTTGAAAGATGTAGGCGTGCCATCATCGTTTAAATTAGAGCGGTAAATATATTGAGGTGATCAATATTGATACGTGAAATTTATTGAACCATTTATTGGTAATGCTTGCAAAGGGACGCTCCTGAATAACAACTCATAACTTTGGTGACACTGTGCAGCCGAAATGTGATTCCAGGAGGGGAGAACTAAATTCAAAGCAGGAAAAGAATTGTTATATGAACGGATGAACGATGACTCCCATTATTTGTATGAAGAGGAGCCATTGCTCGCTTCCTCCTTTGTGTTTGTGTGTCTGATATAATCCTAAGGATGAGTTATCAATCTCCAGTTGACTGGAGATCAATCTACATTGAAGATCGATTTAAAAAGCTTTAAACTTGTCTGGACCGTACTTGAGGGTTATTTGCGTGTTCCTTAATGCCTCTAGGTGAATGTTAGGATAATTTAACCAGACCGTTATTGCTTCTTGCAGTTCTGCCATACGTTATCGTCTCTGTATCAACTACACACCTTACTTGACGTCGCGCAATTATCAGTTCATACTCCTCATTAGGGTCACTATGCTACAAGCCAGAAGGTCGAGGGTTCGATTCCCGATTAGGTTATTGAACTTTTTTCAGTTGAACTAATCCTTCCAGCCGCACTATGGCCCTGGGCTCGATTCAACCTCTAACAGAAATGAGTACCAGGAACCTTCCTAGGAGGTAAAGGGCGACTGGCGCGTAAGGCTGACAACCTCACCGCCATCTGTGAACCGATTGTCTAGAAAATGTGGGAGCCTCGACGTATCACAACCCTATGGGCCTTCACGGCCTGTTACAGGAATAGTTTTACTATTTTTATTTACTTCCTCATTATAAGGAAAATCGTTTTGCATAGGAAGTCTGTGTTGTGTATTTTTATTTTCTACTATGCATGCTTTAAGCGGAAGAAACTGGTTCGAATATTCAAAATCAGAGCCGGACTTCACAAAACAGAAATAGAATTCATAAATTTTATTGAAGCGTTTGCTTGTCTAAAATCACGAAAATTTAATTTGTATTTTTAAGTTATGAGAAACAAGAAAAAAAAATCTCATACCCTAAATGTGTTCTTACTGATAAGGCCTCGGGATTTAGATTTCCCCGAGGTCCGCAAAACTGTAAATCCTGTCCTGTCCAAGGTGGGCGTATGCAATTCGTGCTATGTGGGAGTAGGATGAAGCTCTTTGAAGTGGCCGAAGATCCTCACATTGAAATTCTGTAACTAAACCAATCAGCTTCGGCAGACACTGCTTTCCTGCTGCATAGACTGGTAATCCTGCAACTCTGTCAGTATTATTACTGTTATTTTATTTTTGTCTTCTGGGATATACCGTCGTGTGGTCCGGTGAAAGTAAACCGACGTTTCGAAGGACTGCTGCCTCCATTTCTAAGGTCAAATAATAATGAAACCTGCATGAGCCAGGCAGTAAGCAGAGGTTTGCTTACACTTCGGCCCAGAAGCCACCTCTGTGAGGACATCAGATCAGACATATTACTTAAGTAAATATTCTATATATTTTTTTTATTGTTATTCTTATTGAGG
This sequence comes from Cryptotermes secundus, assembly GCF_002891405.2. Taxonomy (NCBI): domain Eukaryota; kingdom Metazoa; phylum Arthropoda; class Insecta; order Blattodea; family Kalotermitidae; genus Cryptotermes; species Cryptotermes secundus. Next base: position 216,290 of record NW_019727402.1, on the reverse strand, counting down.
TGGGACAGTACATTTGATACTGCGGCCACTACTGGCCTATTGTACCAGCCCCGGATGATAGATGATGGTGATTGTGGAGTCATTGGTGGAATGAAGATTGGCAGGGGAAACCGAAGTACTCGGAGGAAACCTACCCCAGCACCACTTTGTCCACCATAAATCCCACATGACCAGACCCGTGCTCCAACCCGGGTCGCTGCGGTGGGAAGCCAGCGACTAACCGCTTGAGCTATGGGGCGGCCTACAGATTCTAAATACGTTATATTTTTTTCGGATGTAACCTCTTCGTAAGTTTCGTATCTGCACCATGTCTGTAACTGTGGATTCACATAGAATATTCCCGACACATTGTGCATACACGTATGTTTATGATCTGTACCCACAGCAGTTTAGCATTCGTAGCTTCAGTGGTTAGCGTCTTGAAATGAAAAGCTAAAGAAATTTTTCGCACGGTCAGCGGTTTTCATGTTATCGTACGTTCTGCTACTGAATAATTACAGTAACAAGTATTGTATATTTCCGAAGATCTGTTACATGTTTGGAACACTTCAGGATCCTAAATGGAATGTTCCCACTGACACTTGCACCTCACAAGTACGAACATCCGGCAAAATTTTTTTATTGAATGTCGGAAATAAAGAAAACGTTTAGGTGACCTCCAGTGGCATGCTCTTTGTATCAATTTTCCTAACAGTAAGGTAAAATAGTTGAAAGTGGTATACATCGACACTTAGACAGCATTATTATTATTATTAGTAGTAGTAGTAGTAGTATTATAGTAACAGTTGGTATTCGAGCTCCCTCTCGGAACAGCCGTAATTTTTCCCTATTCTGCTGCT